>NC_045452.1:62708513-62737151 GCF_002776525.5 Piliocolobus tephrosceles
TATTAAAGAGGTACATCAATCAAGCCTGATTTTCCAACCAGAATAATTAATGGATAACTTGAAACAACTAAATTTTAACATCTCAAGTTGTCTAATACTACCTACCTAGTAGTCACTAAGAAAGAAAATGGATAATGTGTATGGTTTTAAAAAAAAGACTATGATGATTAATTTTAGCTGTCAACTTTATTGGATTAAAGCTTAGCTGGAGAGCTAGTAAAGCATTAGCTCTGGGTGTGTCTAGCAGGATGTTTCCAAAGGAGATTACTGTGTGAATCAGTCGATTGGGTGGGGAAGATCCACCCTCAATGTGGGTGGAAAAGGCAGAGGAAAGGTAAATTCTCATTCCCTCTCTCTCCTGGAGATAGGACACCCCTCTTCTCCTGTCCTGGTGTCAGACGTCTTCAAACCAGAGTGACTCTATCATGAGTGAGGGCTAGGAAAATAAGGCTGGGAATTGCTGGGCGGCATTCCCAGAAAGATAGGTGTTCCTAGCCTCTAGATGTTTACAGGCAAGGGAGCAGATTGATAATGTTTACTAAACAGACCCAGACTTAGGAGTGTCTTGATACCTGTTATCTTCAGAAAAGAAGCATTCCTCATTTTGCTTTAAAGATCATAGTATTGATTCTTGCAAAATATACTAATTAAGAAAATTAATCCTTTATCACAAACCCTTGTAGCAGAGCACATGTCCCCATGATCTTTTTTAATCCTATACATAAACGAGCATTGACCCTAGTGTGGATGCGTTTCTCCTCTTACTTTCAGGAACACCCCACTCTATCTACGGAGTAGCTGTACTTTCACTACTTTACTTTATTAATAAACTTGCTTTTGCTTTGCACGGCGGACTTGCCCTGAATTTTTTCTTGTATGAGATCCGAGAACCCTCTCTTGGGGTCTGGATCAGGACCCCTTTCCTATAACACTTGGACACCAAAAATTCCAGGCTCTCCAGCATTTGGACCCTGGTATTTGCACCAGAGGCTCCTCAGGTTTTCAGGACATCAGCCTCAGGCTGAGAGTTGCACCCTCGACTTCGCTGGTTCTGAGGCTTGAAGACTTGCACTGAGCCATGCGACAGGCATCCCAGGATCTCCAGCTTGCGGATGGCCTGTGATAGGACTTCTCAGCCTCCATAGTCACATGAGCCAACTCCCCTAACAAATTACTTCTCATGTATCTATCTACATATGTATCTTATTGATTTTGTTTCTCTGGATAATGCTAATATAAATAACTTCACATTTTAAAAATATTTTTTGATAAAAGATGTATACTCATGTGAACAGAGGCTTACAAAGCTCTGAAACTCGATCTCATTATAAATCTTTCCAAAGACTATTATAGGACAAATCATCAGGAAAGGGGAAAATAAGATATTTCTGCCTTTTTATTTTTTTTAGACTCTAAAACATGCATTTTTCTCACATGGAAAGTAATGGTGTAAGTTCACAAAGCATTTGGGAAACAAATGCTTTCCACCCAATTAATCTTCAGAAACAGTCCTAAGACTATTTTTTGAAGGATATAATGGTTGCTTACATAGCAGACAACCTGAAATTGATGTTCTACAAAATAACTGGATAGTGCTCTTGGTAGGTGTCAAATTCTTGATGCACAAAGAAAGATTGAAGAAATGTCAGATTGGAGGCAAAGTGCCTGACAGCTACCTGCAATGTTGGATCGGGGATTGGATCCTAGACTGAGGAAATAAGTTTTTAGGGAGACAACTAAGGAAACTTAAGTAGGTCTATAGATTAGTTAATAGGATGGTTTCAATGTTAATCTTTTGTTTTCAATAACTGTTCCCGGATTATGTAAGATGTTAACCTTTAAGGAAGCTGCTTAAAAACTGTAAGGAAATTTCTGTACTACTTTCGAAACTTTTTCATAAGTCTGAAATTATTTAAAAGTTTATTTTAAAGAATTCTAACTTAGGAATAAAATGAATGAAGAACAATTATCTGAAAAGAATAAGGAGAGCCAAAAGCCAGAATTAACAATGTAATTGCAGGTGTCATATTGCCATATTGCTTTGAAAATTATTTTTTTTGACCAGTTGAAAAACGACCAAAACTAAGTGACAACAAGAAAATGTACCAATAATGCTAGGATCCTCAAGAAATAAATTCTTTGTTTACATGTGAAGTAGCCAGTGTACATCTTAGTAGATAAATTAAAAAAAAAAAAAAACCTCAAAATGTGATTTTCAAACTGCATTTTCATGTGACTCCCCTAATGAAAGAGAGATGGTCAAGGCCAATTTTTAAGTTGCCGTGCCGTATGATTTTGCATTTCGACTCCATGAAAGACCCTAGTTATCATAAGCAAAACGCCGTCTGTGATTATGAAAATGTTGGTGGAATATTATTCGTGTTTCCCAGTGACAGTATTTCATAGAATCTGTTATGACAAAGAGGCAAGCAAAGTCCTGTTTAGACATAGAGGAAAGAGGAAACATTTCGATTACCTCCGCAAAGCCTGGACAAACAGCTGTCACCATGGTGAGAATGAGGAAAGGTGTGAGGGAGGAAGGGTCATTTGAAGGTAGCGAAGAATTATGAAAGGCACTGATTGAGGCATAAAGGAGAAGGACGTTTTAGGAAGAGAAAAAGCCTAAGCATAGGCATAGGATAGAAAGTGGCAGGGTTGTTTTGATTATCTATTTCCAATGAGAGGTGGAGGAGCTCCAAATTTGGAATTTCACTGAGTGATAGGATGTGAGGAAAACACTTTGGAGTCTAAAGAGCCTTAGGGCTCCCAACAAATTACGTGTTGCAAATAAACACTAACCTCTCCCACATTTAAGACCAGTTATATTAAATGCTGCTTAATGCATTTCTGTCTCCAAATTCAGCAACGTTCCCTAGAATCCAGTATATGAAATGCATGCTTTAGTTGTCATTTCTGAAGTAATACTGGCAAATTTCCAAGTGCAGAACTTAAAATAATGCTCTAAGTGTATTGCTTTGTATGTAGCCAATTATTATTCACCTGTAGACTTCTTAAAAGGTCAATAATTCAAGAATCTAAACTAGTATCAAGTTGTCCACAAGGTTATACAACACTGAAAAACACAGCTAACTGGATATGGATTTCATTCTCACAGCAATTGCTAAGGTATTTTAGCAGCATTTGCTTCCCGAAACGCTAGTCTCAGAGTATGTTAGTTGGTCTGATGTAAAAAGTATTCCGTCAGTAAATACATTTGGTAAACATTGGGTCAAGCAAGGTTAATCAGATTTCTTTGCCGTAGGAGATACTAAAACCTTGAAAGGCCGGGTGCAGTGGCTACCGCCTATAATCCCAGCACTTTGGGCAGCCGAGGTGGGCAGATCACCTGAGGTCAGGAGTTCGAGACCAACCTGACCAACATGGCGAAACCCCATCTCTACTAAAAATACAAAAATTAGCCGGTCATGGTGGTGGGTGCCTGTAATCCCAACTACTTGGACGGCTGAGGCAGGAGAATCACTTGATCCCGGGAGGCGGAGGTTGCAGTGAGCCAAGATTGTGCCATTGCACTCCAACCTGGGCAACAGAGCAAGATTTCATCTCAAAACAAAACAAAACAAAACAAACAAAAACAAACGAACAAAAAACCTTGAAACAATGAATGAGAAATAAGGTATTTAATGAAGAGGGAGATAAAATGCACTGTCACACAAACCCAGCAGAAATCTAGTGATAAAAGTGTTCTAGAGCACACACTTTGGAAAACTGTGAACCAAATGCATCTCTGCTTGGCCTCATTTTAAATATGTCAGACATTTGATGGAATAGCTTGTCCAAATATTCATGAAGAAAGAGAAAATTTATTCTAAACAACTAGATTTCTGCATACTTGCTATTGTCATTACAATGTTTCCAATTAATACCGTCTATGGGAAAATTTTCTCTACTTGAGAAAATGCCTCTTAGTTTAAAGTAGAAATTGGTGAGGAAAAAAAATCATGAACAGATATGGCCTTTTCTGCCAATTTCTTCAGGGAACAAAAGCTAGTCAGTCAACTGGAAGCCTGAGTTTTAGTCATCTTATAATATAATTAAATCACTTAAAATAATCAGTTAGATGATAATAAAACACTGCAATAGGAAATCAAAAGCAAATCACTAGATCAGTTTCAGAAAAAAGTATAAGAAATGGAGCAGTAGTTTGAGGATATTTATATATTTTACAGTTTAGTTTTCTCAGTCCTACTACATGCCAGTCATAACATGTACATCCATGAAAAATGACTATATAATATCAACACTTTGGAATTGGTTCACACTTTCAGATATTAGAAGCTAAAAAACAGAATAGATATCTATGCCAATCATGTTATGGTTCTCTGGCTTGAGAAGTGAAAAGCATATGAATGTCTAACACTAGAATCTGGGGCAGCAGAAAGAATGATACTCAACCCAAAACACTCATATGTCAAACTTAACTTCAAAATGTTAGTACATAGTCATCAGATTGTTTCTCTGAGAAGTAAATTCTGTGATTGTAATAGGGATTGAGATTAAAGCTATTTATCATATCTACCATCACATTTATCATGTTTCTTAATCGTGCAAGTGTTAATTAAAGTTTTATTGGTACTTTCGTCAGGCTGCTTACATAATAATTTTCAGTTTACAAACAGTGAGGTTATCCCTTCTCACGTGGATGATCAGAATTGCCAGTCATGGGACAGACACCATATACCCTTCAAAAGAAATCATGATGTGTGTTTTAATACAACTTTTTATGTGGGGGATTTATTAGCATCCAAAATCACCTCTTTTTCTTACACAGTTTTGGAGTTAGATCCTCCCAAACAAATAAATTACTTAATTGGGGTAGTCACCTCTTGTCCAGAAGTGACATGTTTTAGAAAGATGTGAGTCTTGAGGCAAATGCTGGATTTGATTGTTCTTACTCCTAATAAGAATGTATCTAACTTCACTCCAACTATCTCTAAGTTGCTATTACATTATTTTTTCTCACGATTTTTGTTAATCTTCACTATCCACAATACTCAGCAAACTTGAGGAAGAAAGATTGTTTGACACAGTATGTACATAAAGTTTTTAATAAAGATTAATGATCAGAATATATAATACTTGATTTCACAATATTGGAACGGTTAGATATAATATTAGAGTACAAAAATAACAGGTTGCTAAGGCAAAATTCATCTTTTTTTCTTCTCTAAGCAATAAGGGTTTGCCTCTTGCTCCATACTCCCCACCTTGAAAGGGAAGTGCTAGCCTTATGTGGCAGCCACCGGCAGTGAAGAAAACAGTCTTCAGTTTCCCTGCCTGGAAGGTTCTTCCCCCAGATATAGATGATATTAGCCTCCTGTCTTCCAACTTGTTACTCAAGAATTATCCCTTCAGGGAAGTTCTCACCAACTACCCTACCTACAGTTGTTGTTGACCTCCTGGGCTCAAACGGATCCTCCCACTTCAGCCACCCAAGTAGCTGGGACTAGAGGTGTGTGCCATCATGCCTGGCTAATTTTTGTACTTTTTTTGCTGGTACAGATGGGGTTTCACCATGTTGCCCAGGTCTTGAATCCCTTGGCCTAAGCAATCCATCCGCCTCAGCCTCCCAAACTGCTGGGATTACAGGCATGAGCCGCTGTACCTAGCATCTCTTTATTATTAATCACTATCAATACACGGTATACTTTATCTACTTATATTATTTATTACCTACTTACATAACTAAAATGTAGGCTCCACAAAGATGAAGAGTTTTGTCTTTTTCTTTTAGTTCTACATCACCAGCACCTAGGACAGTTCATGACTCATAACAGGTACTCAATAAATAATCATTGAATGACTAAATCACCATCATCTTAAAAAAAAATATCTTCTATGTATACAGATAATTCTGCTAGTTGGTGCACTTTGTTAAATAACTACATATCCAAAGCCCTTTAAAAGTGCAACAGAAATTATTAAATGCTGACATAGGGAGATGTAAGCATTGGACAATCAATAAAATGTGATAAAATATGAATTATGATGAATGAATGTTCATGTAATGTGTAAAAACAACTAAAATAAAACACCTTAAAAAAGAATAGTAAAACAAAATGGATATTGGAAGAAAACATTAACAGTCTCTGTTATATCTATATCTCTCTAAATTTTAAACACAGATTCATCTTTTTTCAATGTTTTTTATTCCTAAGTCCCAATGAGCACACTCAAATTGGTCATCTAGTTATTACTTTCTTTATCCAGGTTTTATATTAATTTGCTATTATTTTATTTTATGGCTCATCTTTTCAACTTGGTTGTAAGTTTCTGGAAGGCAAGATCACGTACAATGGTGGTCCTACAGCATCTAACTCAAGAGTAAATGCACTGCCAGCCTTGATTACACATGTGTTGATTGGTTGACTCATGTATGGTATCAAATACAGAATGTATAGATATTGACATATGGTATTAAATATAGTATCTATAGAAGTAGGTCTCTGTCACCTTCAAGCCAATGAGGTTTATAGAAAGACACTAAGGAGACAAGCAAAAGAGATGAGCACTTCCAGCACTTACTCTACAATAATATGTCATTTAGGATATCATGAGACGTTCTAATTCAAAAGATGAAGGAGAAGTCACATTTTACAAACAAAGGACACACAACTATGAAACCAAAGGCACTATCTTAGAAACAATTTTCAAAGACATTTAATTTCTTTATATATCAAATATCGAAATTAGGAAAATGATATTCAACATCATTAATACTTGCACAATATGAAATTTACTTAAACTTTATTGTCAAACATTTGGGTTATTTTAAAATTTTTGTTATATGTAAGTCTATAATGTACTTTAGCTAAATTTCTGTATGATCATAGAATTCATAATTTTTTCCACATCATATATTGAGTAGCTTCCATGCTTAGTCTTGGACTTCCAAAAGGCCAATGAGTCATACTTGGGAAGTCTGTAGCATAATTTAAACATGTCATTATATTAGAAATCTGAGAACACTCTGGTTTTTTAACAGGAGTAAGATCCTTGCAGTAGATTTAAAATACGTAATACATGATGCAGTTTCCAGCCAATGATATAAAGCCATTACCAGAGACATGCTACTTTTTCCTGAAAGAGAATTTGTGAAGTCCTCAAATAGCAATGACATACAATTTCTTGAAATAATGATATTTAATATACTATATTTGGAATAGCACCATGAAAGTCATAAAACACCTGCCTCTCACTGAAAAACAGTGCTCTGCTTTTTTATGGCTGCATAGTATTCCATGGTGCACGTTATGCACATGTACCCTAGAACTTAAAGTGTAATAAAAAAATAAAAATAAAAATAAAAATGTGGCACATGTACAAAATAATTTGTATACCATGTACATTTAAACAAATACCTGTGCCATAGCTTGAAGAAAACAATAAAATTTATATTTACTTAAAAAAAAAAAAAAAAAACAGTGCTCTGCTAATTAAATTCAAAACCTGAAAGAATTAAGTTTACTTTCAAAATTATCTCCTTAGCCAAAAGTTTTGGAGAATAATCTAAACATTGTTCAGGGCCACCGGAATCTGACAGTCAAGGAGAGAAATCAGACTAAAATGGTGAGGACATTTATCAATAGCAAAAATTGTGTGCCAAAACATAAAACAGAAATGAATATGAAAGCTGCATTTAAGGCACGACTGATTTGAGAAGAGTTGTGACTATTTAAAATATGTAAACCATCTTGAATGTTAGTTATTCAGCAATAAATGCCAAGTATTTAGGCATTTAAAGATTTTAAGATGGTCAACATTTGTATTGGCATGTTTAAAATGCTCTCTTTTTAATTAAGGAATGTAACCTTAAAGGCTAATAATAGAATGAATGGAGCTATATTAAGTTTTGAGACACTTAAAAAAATGTAATATCTACTTGTATAATTTTATTTAACACAAATTTAATTATATACATATATTTTTTAAAAAATTTACCAGCAGTTTATTAAGTTTCATTAAAACATCATATTTGGATAATTAGTGAGATTACATTGAGTAATAGATTAATGTACCATCTTTCAATCTGGGAACATGGTATGTCTTTTAATTGATTATATATGTTTAGTAGATTATATTTCAGCCAACTTTCAGCACAAAAAATCAAAGTCAAACAACAAAAATGCTAGTGTATCTAAAAAGCCTTTCTGAGAAACATACTACATGCAAGTAAATGAAACAAAATCCAGAATCATTTCATAGAAATCTTTCAGGATAGACAATCACTTGGAAACTACCTCTGCCATAAACAGGAGCAAGGGTATCTTGGGGGAGGGGATTAAGTTAAAAGGGATGATGTCAAATTTTAGATCATACATTCATATTTCGGAGAGAATAAGAAATCGACATGTCATATAAACGTCTGTTCTAAATCAAGGTAAAATACATTTCAGAGAAACTTGTTTTGATAACACAAGTTCCTGTTTGTCTCCCAATCAGAATGGTAGCACTAGTAATCTCATATTTTAAAATTCAATTTAATTGGTTTTTAGCTATGTACCAAATATTGGTTGGAACACAGGTGAGATAGTATTCTTTGCTGTATGTTTTACCATCTTTTGTTTAGGAGGAAACAGTTTTTTAAGAAACAAATTACCTGTCACTTGACATGTCTTCTTTTCTAATAGAAGAGGAATTCTTTACTTAAAAAATTGAATTTACATTATTTGTATAAAGTTCTAGCAACTATGTACTTATTCACATAGACTAACCTTCAAAAATTATCTACAATTTGTTTTTACTTCACACTATCACCTGTTACCAATTTACAATGTATACTTTTACTTTTAATCATTTAAGAACTATTTTATAGAGTTTATTCTTAACAAAGATCAATACAAACACCATCTATATCCTATATAAATGTATTTTCAATAACTGAAATTACAACCTTTGGTGAAACATTACTCCTAAAAACAAATACATTTGGTAAATATATCTTATAAATTTATCTTAAAAGGTACTTTATGAGCAAAGTATGAGTACACATTACTATGAATGTGTATACTATTAATAACTTTCCCACAACCAAATAGTTTAAATTCAGGGTAGCCAAGGTCATGATTCTGGGGAAAATTACAGAAAGAACCTTTCAAATTTTTGCCATGTCCATATTGTTCAGAGGTATCATTCTCAAAACATATTAAATTTTAACTTGTCGTATATATACAAAGTGGTCATTTCAATGTGAAAGAATTCTAGCATTTGCAAACAATAAAAGAACAGATTTTCTCATGTTGCAACATCAAAGCAACCAGCCATTTTGTTATACTGGATGCCCCAGGTTCAAAGGCTTAAATCGCCATATCCTCATGAGACCACCCGGCATTTCTTTCTTTTAATATCTCTTGTTGAAAACATGACAGCGATCAGGCACAAAGCGCCACAGTGCACTCTACTTTAAATGCCCCATCTTGTCATAATTGTTCTTTTTAAAGAGAAGAGTCCTTAATATATTAATGAGCACTATTGTGAAGTAAAAAAGCCTCACCACAAAGGATGGCCACATCCCCTGAACTGATGTAGATTTCAGCTTAGAAACTAAAAGGGAATTGAAATACTTAAACAATCAATCAATAGTCACCTCTCCAAGAATGGTGTGAACCCGGGAGGCGGAGCTTGCAGTGAGCTGAGATCGTGCCCCTGCACTCCAGCCTGGGTGAGACAGCGAGACTCGGTCTCAAAAAAAAAAAAAAAAAAAAAAAAAAAAACAAAGTTACCTCTCCAAAAGCAGGATTGTTTAATAATGAGAGAATAAAATATCAGTTTTAAGTTGACATCTTTGTTTAAAACAGTATTTTTAATTCATCAAAGTTCTCATCTCATTACTTTGTACAATACACTTAGTGTAATCCATTAGGTATCTTCTGGGTTCTATATTATTTTCTCACATGTAAAACATGTGCAACTGTGTCTGCCCCTTGTTGAGCTGGATAGCACAAGGGGCAAGAACTGGCCTTGGGCATAGCAAGAGGACCCACTGGGGACACAGAAATAAGTCAGTGAAACAAACCGCAGTTACTTTTGCACCAACCTGAAACATAGAAAAAGGAAATAATGCTTGTTTTGCTTTGTTTCCTAGTAGCTCCTGGCTAAATGTTTTATAAATATCATAAATGAAGGAATTAGTAGCAAACATTAAGACTAAAAAGTGACTAAATACCTTTAAATAAATCTTAGGTAAAATGTTTTACGTATGCTTAGATTAAGTATTTAGAAAAGTATAAATAACTTAGTCTATAATGTTTTCTTCTCAACTAATTTTTTCAGTTTTTTGTACAAAAATCTCATCTCCATGACACTTTCTGTGCTGGGATGCAGAATGTTCAGACAAAGTAAAATATTCCTCTTACAGATGCTGGTGGAACCAATGTTATCCCTGGAGAGATATTATACATGTTCACCAGAACTTCTGATTCAACAATACTGCAACAAAACCATGTCTCCATGACACAATATCACCAAAACTAGCTTTTATTAATTGGGTTGGGGTTAACGTACATATTCTCCTGAATGCACATAGCTCAATAACTTGATCAATGCAATTATCTTGAAAATGAATAGAAGCCATGAATACAAAGATAGAAGACATATACATAACTATTAAAATCTCTGACAGGGTTTTTTTCCAAAAAAAAAAAAATTGCTATAAAGTAAGCTATTACTCGCACTGGTAGTTGCTAAACAAAGCAGAAATGGGACAGAAAAGAGAAAACAATATGAAAGTCATCACTGAGAGAACCACAAAATTCCAGGAAAAATATCTGAAATTAGTAGCAATCGGGAGTTGAAGGCTGGAGCAAAAATGGCTCCTCTGAGTGGCATGCATAAGAAAAGTGACTTTCCAGGAGATGCTTCTGATTCTGTAGTCTATAGAGGAAGGAATGTCTTCTGCAGGGAGCTGCCCTTGCTCCTTCTCTGTTGACACACATATTTCAGGGAGGTTAAATATAACTCCTTTCTGGAAAAATATCCTATAACCTTCCCAAGAGAGTTAATGGCTCTTGTTCAGTATTTTCAAGAATTTGGGTCATATGGCTGGATTGTAATTATTTACTCATTACTTTTTTCCCCCAAACCAGCACGGGCACTCTCTCAGGGTGAGAACTGTATTTTAATCATCTTAGCATTTCTCAAGCCTAATCATAGTACAGTATTCAAATTTTTCCAATTTTTTGCTTAGCATAGACCTATGCATTTATTCTGTCTCTCCTTCAGAATTTTTAAGGATAATATTCTTTGTTCTCACACTAATTGCAACTATTTTAGACTACATCTGAATTATGTAGAATAAATATATTAACAGCCTTTTATTTCCTTACCTCTTCCTAATAAGTAGAAAACCCAGACTTTACCTCTAACTAATGTACCTTACTTTTTGTAGGCACACGTCCTGGTTCCCTGTTCATGATACACAGTCTAATTGGGTATTAACACAGTTATGCACCTAGAAATGGTTATCACATCCTCTCTCTATTTTCTCTTAGCCATTTCAACCTTCCAGTTCTAACTCTGAGGTGTTAAAAAAAAATAAATAACACAATTAATGTAGCAAAGTTATTGTTAAACTTTCACATTACCAGAGTGAAGTCAGAATAATACGATTCTCAAAATAAACTTTCTGGAATGACACCGAACTAAATGGGCAGGCTGTTGTAATTCTGTCACTGGACTAAAAATGACATTAACCAGAAGTTAGCCTTCCGATTAGAAGTCTAAAAATAGCTGTTATCCTAACAAAATCAATGACTGTATACTTTTATATTTATTATATATGTGTGTGTGTATGTATATACACACACCTGCATTTGTATACATATTTGTGTGTATATGTGCACGTATACATATATACACACATTTGTTTTTGTACACATATCTGTGTTTGTAAATGAGTGTACACACATACAATATACACTCAAATATAGAAGTGTGTATGTTGGATCCCCACTTGGAAAGACACTCAAACAAGTCCTAACACAGGGTAGAAAGAAGGAAAATAGGATAAGAGAAGAGAACACTTTCTGCAAAAATTTAAAAGCATGTAGAAAGCCAAAAGCACAGAGAGGGTTTGGTCTAGTGGAAGATTGTTTTTTTCCTTTCATTCTATATTCTTGACCTACACACTGAGGGGTAGAGTGGAGGGGAGATGGTGCAAGACTGGAGGGGAGATGGTGAGAGAGGCTGCAGAGGGCTGAGTGTTGATGCTGGACTGCTTCCTTCTTCTGGACACTGTGGCTTTCTCAGAGGTGGTGAAGGAGGAAACCCACAAAAGGGCAGGAATGGAACATAGCTGAGTCCTTTAAATCCTGGGAGCTCAGATGTGGTGCTGGCAGGCCACCATCTGCGGGCCGTGGTTAGAGTGTCGGAGCGCCTGTCTTCATCTGGTGGGCAGCCCCGAAAGCGCCTCTGGTGAAGGCTCTGACTTGATGGCAGTGCAGTTCGAATGGCAGCATCCTGAGGTTTCGCCCATGGGCGTTAAAGAGAGGAAAAATTCTCTCTGGTCTGCTTACCATATTTTTTTGTATTTAAAATAACCAGTTTTCTCATCCTGAGAACTAATGACTTAAGGCAGTTATAAACAAAGTATCTGTTTGAAATTCAGAGTTTAGTCTGTATGGCTAGGGGGCAACCTTATTTAGCAGCACAAATTATGTCTAAATGTGGAAAGAGACAGGTGGTCAGTGTAGAAAATTATACCAAAAGATCTTTTTCCCTTGGCTGACAGAGTTAGCTCCTTGAAAATGAGGGCGAGCTGGTCAGTTATCAGGGAAAGGTTGTTCAGGGACAGTGAGAAGACAGAGAAATTCTTTAGACACTCTGGAATGCTCTCTAGAGGCCAGAAACAGGCTCTGGTTTTTGCTCTGCTAGGCTCTATTTTTAATCTTTTGTTACTTTATTTTCCACAATAAAATACAATATAAATTATGAATCTAAACTTTTGTTACTTGTATTGTAATATTTGGTCACACAGTGTGTGTGGCCCCTAATAATTTTCCATAGCAAATATTCATTATTAGAAAAATGTAGTACAGACTTCTAAACTTCCTGAGTCACCCTCGCCTCATGTATAAAAGGTGAAAATGATGAGGCCAGCCATGAATGGTTGTTAAATTTGGTATTATGAATATATGCTGTTATTTGGGAGAAGAATTTTGTTTTTCCAATGGCCTGTGAATAATCAGTTTAACTCCCAAACAGTTCAATATAGTTGGAAAAAGAAGAAAACAGAAATGTAATTTAGATTGTAACATTGAGCCGCAGCAACATACAGCCTAAGATGGGTATAATTTAGATGTATCTAGTGTACTGTGTACCATTGCTGATGAAACTTGCAAGATGTATCTAGTGTACTGTGTACCATTGCTGATGAAATATGCAAGAACATATTCTATATGTTCAAGCCTCATGTCTATCTTAGAGATTAAAAACCACAAGTCCTCAGACTGCATTTTTATCTGATGTTATATTGTTAAAGCAAGGCCTTAAGATATGACTGGCTTGGTTGCCTGGAGTATAAAATCAACACAACTGACAAGCAAGTTGGGGGACTAGTCAGTCATAAACATTAGGGTTTATGGAAGGTGTTTACTCTCTCAGTTACAAGTGAGGCTGAACAAATGGAGAATAGGAGAACAAATTCCAAAAGGTTGCATGAAATTCTACTTCCAGGGAAAGGCCAGGAAGCAAATCACCATCAAGGAAGAAGCTTTGTGTGCTTATATAATTACAACACACTCACCTGGGCCACAAAAGACAGATGAATCTCCTTTGTGAGTTGGTATATTTTAAACTATATTTGACAGTGAATATTATCCACTAGATGGAAAGCTCTCTTCATGAACACAGAAAAGCCTAACATATTTCTTCAGACAGAGGAAAACTTTATGCTATTGTCCTGATTGATCAAAGTAGTTGTTCTTTCCCTACAGATATTTAATAAGCAGATGAAGAGCCCGACCACAACAGCTCCTGAAGGAGGCTCTTCTCCATGGTCATTTTCCCCAGCGGATCCTTCTTGCCACTGCCAAAACTCAAAAGGTGGAGGTCTCTTAGCCTCTTGGTGCTGGAATATAGGCATGTGACATGGCAGTAAGGTATCTTCAAGCCACAGTAGGATATTCAACCCTCACTGACATTTTAAATCCAAGATTTTATATCTGTCCCCAGCTTTCCATTTCTACTGCTATTGCCTTTGTTCATTTATGAGTTCACTTAGGAAATGTCTAAGTATCTACTCTGTTAGACACACAGTAGAAAAAGGCAGATACAATCCCTACCTTCATTTTCTTTACAGTCATCTGCCTTACAAAAATAAAAGTCTGATGAAATGGCTGAAAGTGTCAAGATTTACAAAGACCCACCTGGTAGATTACCATAGCTCAATCTGATGTCATAGCCATTTACCACCCCTTGCTGCTCTCTGAGACAGGGCACCGTCAGAGGGAAAGACAGGTTCCAAGATGTGCCCAAGATCTTGCAATCTTCAGTGGAAAGGCTGGCCAGACCAGATCCCAAATGCAACAAGAAACTGCTCTAGTTCTTCTCCTTCTACACTAGGGCTTTTCAAGTGTTTTTTTTTTTTTTTTGGTTTTGGTTTTGTTTTTGTTTTTTTTCATTTTCCTGGGAGGTCACCATGTCACCTGGAGGAATTTTCAGGTTCTTGCAGACAGTATTCTGCAGTATTCCTTGTGTAAAGACCAAATAAGATGAAAGATCTAATACACTTAGAAAATTTAAAACATGTGCTTGGTTCTATTGTTTGTTTTTGTACTTACCTACATTTGGGAATTGAAGAAAGGAAGAACTGTTCTAAACATTAGAAAGAAAAGATATTATCTTCATGCTATTAAAGCTTGCACAATCATTTTTACGCAAGGACAAGTAGACATTCATTGTCAAGAAATTCCTTTACACATCATAAATATATACACATCCCTTTGCTTGTGAATGAAGTTTTTGTGTATCCTTTTTTCTCCCTTAATTAAAATGGAAAATGTTCTGAGCCTTTTGTTACTTTATATTCCACAGATGTTCCAATAAAATTTTTAAAATTACAAAAACAAACACTGATGCTAGTTTTACAATATTTATTTATATAGTGTGGGTGGTCCCTAAAAACTTTCCATGGCCAATATTTGTTATTAGGAGAACTATTTATTATTCCTTACAAAGATATTTAAAGGGGAAAGACACTTTAGTTTGACAGACATGCCTGGATCATTGCTAGTAGCCCTATCTCCATTATGAATAAGATGCTCGTTGGGTTTTTTACTGGGAGGGTACCTAGTTCTTGATATGACTCAAAAGCACCAGTGAAGTGGTTTGAAAACTTGATGTATGTTTTGGTGAGAAGTTTTCAATGGGACATTAGAGTTTGTGTGTATGTGTGTGGTGTGTGTGTTTTAATTTGAATGCTGACAAGTTTGGGGCATTCTGTTTAAGAATATTATACTCTGAACATATATGTTATAGCTCTTAACCCTAGATTAATCACCTGTCATCTTGGGGATATCAGTAAGTTCTTGAATCTGAGTTCATACAAAATGGAAGGGTTGGACATTCTTGCATCATTCTTATCAGGGAGGGCTATATGAAGGATGGGGTTTTTAAGCTGGGCTCTGAAGAACTGCCAGGACTTTGGTACATTCATAGATGATTTTTCTTATGATTTCCATTATGTCGACCTTCAGTGGAAGAACTTTTCAAAAAACAAATGCTTGTGGGAGGACAATTCCAAATCACTTTGCCCAGAAAGAATAGCCGACATTGTGACTCCTTTCCGCCATTTCAATCTTTCTACCACTACTAGCTTAAAGGAAACTTATGCAATAGGTAGTTTCAGCTAGTCATTCACCAAGTCCAGAACGCACATCACCCCTTATGCGTCTTTGACCATCCTGTCATTCTAAGAATCCCCCCTACCCAGAAGGCACCTCTCCCTTCTTCATAAATTCACCTGTTCTTCAACTCAAACACTTTGTCTAATGCAAAGTTTTCATAAATGCATAAGCCAATCTTCAACTTTTTGTTTTTTTGAGATAGAATCTTGCTTTGTCACCCAGGCCGGAGTGCAGCGGTGCAGTCTTGGCTCACTACAACCTCTACCTCCCAGGTTCAAGCGATTCTCCTAACTCAGCCTTCTGAGTAACTGAGATCACAGGTACGCGCCACCACCCTGGGCTAATTTTTGGATTTTTTAGTAGAGATGGGGTTTCACCATGTTGGTCAGGCTGGTCTCAAACTCCTGACCTCAAGATCCACCCGCCTTGGCCTCCCAAAGTGCTGGGATTACAAGTATGAGCCACCGTACCTGGCCTCAACCTTCCATCTCTGATGGCTTCTATTACTTTTAGAATACAATTCAATTTCTACAACATGACAAAGAAGGCTCTTTGTAATACGGGCATTGCCTCTAGCCTAATTTATTAATTTATTAACAGATAATTAATAATAACATATAATGTACCAGGCAGTGGGCCAAAATAATGAATCAGACACTGAAGGCCCCTATCATCATGGAACTTGCATTCTAGTGGGAAAAACAGATAATGAGAAGCAAATAAACAAACACATTGAAATGATAATGTCAGACAGTGATATGAAGAAAATCAAGTAGGAACAATGTATAACAGAATGGGGGAGGTGGTGGATCAAGGAGGACTTTGAAGAAAGTACATTTCAATAGAAACTGAATGACAAGAAGATGTCAGCCAAGTCCAAATCCAAGGGGGAAAAAAAAAAAAAAGCATTACAGGCAAGAATAGCAAGTGTCCAGGGCAGAAATGAAGTTTGGCCTCTTCAAATCAGAGGCCACTGTGATTTTGTGCTGCATGCCTACTGAAACAAATGGTTTCAAATAGATCCAGAGTAACAGGCAGGGCCAGGATAATCAGGACCTGACTGGGCAGGATGGATGGAATTTGGGTTCTCTTCTTATTACAATAGGAAGCTACAAGAGGGCTTAAGCAAAGTGAGGAGTCTACTTTGACTTACAGTTTTAAATGATTATTTTGGCTGTCATTGGGAGAATGCTTTTCAATGTTATAAAGATGGAAGAGGAGGACATTGTCATAGTAACTTTATCTTCAGTCATTCTTAAATATCTTCCCTTTTCCCTGGATGTGACTTGCAGAGTAGTTTTTCCACTGACTAACAAAGAAGAGTTAGAAATGAAATTTTGTTTTGCAAAGATTATGTTTTAACCAGTAATATATTATTAATGTGAAAGTCAAAAGAGACAAATGTTCTAAAAATGTGTAATGATCAGCTGTGTTAAATGCAGGATTCATTAATTCATTTCACTCACTCCTCCACAAAATATTGGTCGAAAATTAATATATATCAGGCACAGTGCTAGTTTCAAGGATTACAGAGGTGGTAATAACAAGAGCTAAATAACAACATTAGCTAAAACATATAGGACATCTACCATGTATTACTGTCTGCACAACACTCTACATATATTAACTTATTTTTGCTCATAATGTCTCTATGAACTATACGTTGTTATTTGCCTTCATTTATTTCTTTATTTATTTATTTTTGTGACCTGCTCTCACTCCATCACCCAGGCTGGAGTGCAGCAGCATGATCTCGGCTCACTGCAACCTCCGCCTTGTGGGTTCAAGCGATTCTCCTGTCTCAGCTTCCCGAGTAGCTGGGATTACAGGCTCCTGCCACCACGCCTGGCTAATGTTTGTGGTATTTTTAGTAGAGACGGAGTTTCACCATGTTGCCCAGGCTGGTCTCGAATTCCTGACCTCATATGATCCACTCATCTCTGCCTCCCAAAATGCTGGGATTACAGGCGTGAGCCACCACACCTGTCCTGTTATTTACCATTTTACAAATGAGACAATCTACAACAGAAGGGTTAAGAAACTTCCCCAAGACCATCAGCTAGTATATGGCGATACAAGGTATGGAACTTACAGAATCTAGCTCCAGACTCTACACTTCTGTCATCTACATCATAGGTCTTTAAAAAATAAAAATAAAACAAACACTGAAAAATAAAACAAATATCATCCTTATTTTTAGAACTTATCATTTGATCATTATGATAAATATTAAGCAAAATTATAAGGAAATATAATAAAAGCCAATGGTCACTCAAATTTTTTATTAAAAATTTGAGTAAATTTTTAATAATCTGAAATACTGACATTCCTTTAATAACTTCAATGAGCTAAAAAGAAAAATAATATGAGGACATAGGAGTGATGAATTTGGCCATTTGAGAAATTGCTAATGAGAAGAACATCAAAAAATAAGACAAGAATTAGAAACAATATTTTTTAAGAATGGAAGGCTCTGAACAAATTTGGAAATAGAGCAAAAGTGTCAGCTGGAAAATAAGAGTAAAAGCTTAAAAATAGGAAGAAATAATGCATACACAAGTCCTTCCAGGTAGTGATGATCTAAACACAGGTAAAAGAATTATATTCACAACAGGAGAGAAAATTTTATCAACAAAGATTTGAAGCAATAAGGAAGAGAGTAACCAGAAATAAAATTAAGACTAGAAGAACTAATTCACATTATATAGTCACATTAATAGAAACATCATATGGGACATTGGAACCATGTATAAAATAACAGAGAACATTAAATGACGGAGAAGCGGCAGATAGGAATATCATTTATTCCTTGTTGAAACAAGACTGAAGGATAATATCAGAACTCTCTTGTCATTTGTCACTTTATATAATACTCATACTTATGTTCACTATTTTGTGTGTTAAATATAAAACACACCATCATACAAGTTCAGGTATTTTGTTTTGAGATTATTGCCAAATTTAGAGCCAATCGAGTTAAGATGCCTGATAATCTCAATCAACATTAGAACCAAGTAGCCTAACTTAACAATGGTGTTTTAGAAAGAATTATTCTGGTATGAAAACACGTTCTCCAATTGCTTAGGACTTGGGTAACCTAATACATCTCATGTGGCTAGTACATGTAACAGCTCACATCTGCATTTCTATAGCTTAAAGCCAACTCTGAAGTTGTGAATGAATGAATGTAGAATAATCAGAGAAGAGATGGAGAGACAGAAAGTGAGAATGCCACCAGAACGCCTCCATAAACCACTGTAATCAGTGAGATGTGCACCGCTGTATTTTCGCACTCATGACTCCACTGGGGTTGGGTATCACGCATCATCATCAAGAACAGGTGTTGGCATCGCTTACAGCTCATTCATCATTAGGCTGCAGCAGTGTTAACATATGCTGCGTTAGTGCTAATCGTGTTTGTTTTTACAATCAACGTTGATCTGCCCTTCATCATGCCAAAGAGATAAATGTTAGCCGAGGAGAAACAAACCTGGAGCATCATATTATTTACTTACCCAGGTTCCTGTTCTCCCTGCCCTATCCCCCAGGAAAATTTTCAAGCCTGGAACCTGTAAATATTTAAAGATCTCAAATTCAAGATTTTGAGATGACTTAAAAGTATACAGAAAGCTTGTGTTAAGAATTACATTTGACATAAACTTATTAGAGAACTCCTAGTTAAACCCTTAAATTCTGATATTGATTTTATGTCATTGATTTAATTGTAGATCACTTAATCAATGGCATTCTATTTAACAGACTATTTAGAGATTAGGATTTAAAGACAATTAAATTAGAATTATAGACAGCCCATCTTGCTGTTCAATTGTTAAAGTATAAGATCAGAATAAAATGTTTAGCATTTTAAAAAAACAAGGAAGCATGTAATCAGACCTATACAGCAACATTACACATATTCATTGATTAGGCTCTGTCTGATTTAATGAAAAGACTTAAACACAGAGTTCCTCTCTTCAGTATAGCTGTGGTTTTCATTAAGCATATCACTTAACTTCAGCTTAACAAATGAGAGTTTGTTAATTAATTAGTTCATTCAGGATCTCTAAATTGCAATTTGCATATCAACTGTTAGTTCTTAAATAGGTTTCTTAAAATGTTTACAGAAAGTTTCTTCTTAAATCTTGTACTCTTTACCTTGGCTTTTTTTTTTTTTTTTGGCCAAGAGGTGGCAGGGACAGAGTTTCACTCTTTTACCCAGGCTGGAGGCGTGACCTTGGCTCACTGCAACCTCCGCCTCTCGGGTTCAAGCAATTCTCCAGCCTCAGCCTCCAGAGTAGCTGGGATTACAGGTGCCCACCATCATGCCCAGCTAATTTTCATATTTTCAGTAGAGAAAGGGTTTTGCCTTGTTGGCCAGGCTGGTCTCAAACTCCTGACCTCAGGTGATCCACTTGCCTTGGCCTCCCAAAGTGCTGGGATTACAGGCATGAGCCACCGCACCTGGCCAGCATTTTTTTTTTTTTTTTTTTTTTTTTTAATGGAGGTTTTGCTAAGTAAAAGTACATTTCCACTCAAACATTTTGCAAATATGATAATTTCTAAATCAGGGAGTAAACAATTGAGGCTGTACAGCCAAGTAATTTTTACAGCAGATAATTTTTTACTGTTTCTCCTACATTTTGTTTTGTTTCGGTGTATGTGGGTGCTATGACAAGAGTTACGTCTTTTTCATTTTGCTTTTTGCTGGCTCTCTCTCATTACGCTATTTTTTCTTTAGGGCTCTGGCTTGAATTCCACTCTTCGTGGCTTTGGCATTTGACTTTCAGGCTTCTGATTATAGCCAATTTAGTATCTTGTTATTCTTTCTGTCATTCCTGTGCACTGGTATTATTTGTTCTTGAGATAGAAAATTGTTTATCTAATAAGCTTTTAGTATCTTGAAATTTCCTGTCTCTGTTAAACTTTACCCAGCTGGTTCCTTCTTTTGTAGCTGAATTTATTATAATCTCTTTTTTTTTTTTTTTTTTTGAGAGGGAGTCTCACTCTATTGCCCAGGTTGGAGTGCAGTGGCGCAATCTCAGCTCACTGCAACCTCTGCTCTCCGCCTCCTGAGTTCAAGTGATTCTCCTGCCTCAGCCTCCCTAGTAGCTGGGATTACAGGCACATGCCACCATGCCCAGCTAATTTTGTATTTTCAGTAGAGACAAGGTTTCACCATGTTACCCAAGCTAGTCTTGAATTCCTGACCTCAGGTGATCCACCCACCTCAGTCTCCCAAAGTGCTTGGATTACAGGCATGAGTCACTACACCCAGTATAATCCTCTTTCTTAAACATACTTATTTTTATTTTATTTTGATTTTTCTATTTTATTTACTTTACTTTTTATGACCTTTAATATTGTAATTACATTCAACAAGACTTTATGCATTAAAATTATTTTTCATTGTCAATCAAATATTAAATAACCATGTAAACAGAGTTTTGTCTTAGGTTTTTGACCACTTATTATAGTCTTGAATTTTATGAGGTTCAACTGGCTGAGAGGCAGCCTGGAGTGACGATTAAGACTTTGGAGTTAGATTATTCAGATTCAGTCTCCAGCTCTTCCATTATTACCTACTTATCCTTGTACATATAACTTAATCTTGCTGTGTCTCAGCTTCCTCATCTACAGAATGGTGATCCTATTACCTAATATAGGGTTGCTGTTGAAGATAATTAATAAACAGTGCTTGAAATATTAGAAGTTCATTATTGAAGGTATTTACTTAGCTTTTTGTTTTCTGGCTTATCATTATTATTATCCTAGTTTTTCTAGGATGAAATGCATTTTTGTTACCTCCATGTTCATGTGCTTGTACAAACATACAAGCACATACGTATATGCTACTCACAGTGTCTTGAAGGTAACCATTGAAGAATACAAAATACTCTCTAAAATTACAAAGGAGTCTCTGTCCAAAATCATATATTTCACCTCAGTTATGCCTGAATGTCCTTTACTTGGAGTCCCAGGGATCTGCATTTTGCTGAATAGATGGTAGTGCTCTCAGGACAGATCACTTACACTAATAGGGATGAAAAACATGGGACAGTGGGTAGTAGAGTGAATACATTGTGTCTCTGGCCCCTTAATAGCTTCTCATAGGACTCAGTAAAAAAATTCCAACATCCAGAAGAAGAAATTGCCAATGACCAGCAACATGAATGGGAGGAGGTCAATGACGATGTATTGACAAGTACATGTTCACTTGCAAACTTCCCACACTTTCAGGTGCCAAAAAATTCAGGGTGAGTGAGTACATGGAACACTTATTCAACCAGTTTCTCTATGAAATTTTAAATTTTGGAATATTTTGGCACATAATTCTTTATACAAATGTCAAAATACCACTGTAATTGATAGTCACTCCCTGCAGTTCAACCATGCCCAAATTAAACCTGAATACTGCACTGTCTGTGCTTCATACTGTTCCTGGTTACCACCATAGGAAAATAAAGCTGTATTTAAATGTAATGAAAACGTAAGTCACGTCACTAAGTTGAGAGTCAGGCATTCTCTCCCACAGTTCTCTGAATTAGATCAGCCCCCTTGCTTTTAGCAATCTTAATACAAATCACATTATATGACAATAACCTCATCCCCTTTACTTAGAATGAACTATAAAAACAAGAATTAATAGCTAAAAATAATTTTAGCCCGGAGGCGAATTTCTTCTGTTATTTCGAAAATGCGTTTACCATTACAAGACTGTAATCTCCCTGAGAGCATGAAACCATGACTAGGTGGTCAGTCGCTACAATTGAGAGAGATATCTATTCAGTAAGTATTTACTGTCCAGGCTAATGAGAAAACAAAAGCAATCGGTTTATCAGAAAGATCTCAGTGGTCACTAACCTCTTAGTAAGGATCAGACGTTGCCACAGTCATGTCTATCTACTACTGGGCTCCACATTTTATTTTGGTATTTGCTTTTCTAGTTGGATTCAGCTTTACCTTCATAAACCCTACTTTATATTCTCACATCATTCTATTATTCATAAAACATGGACATATCTGTATGAGGGATGGATTTGACTTATTAAAATAAGCCTGTTATAGAAAATGTTCATTTGTGCATTTGAGATTTGTGAACACATTCGAGTTCACTGAAGTTTTTTTTTTTTTTCTTTTTTTTCTAACCCTACAAAATGTTGGGGAGCCTGATCATGGCTTTCATTTTAATGTGTTTGGCATGAAGTGATAGAATGTCCTGGTTCCTTTCTGAGAATCACCCAGTTTCATAGTAGGATAAAGGTCTGAGTAATCAGAGAGTGACATAACATCAAAGTAGGATTTGACAGAAATAGAGTCAACTGTCAGTTCAGGATTCTCCATTCAACTAAGTTGACATCACTGACGTTAGCCTTTATACATTGTATTATTGTGCAAAAAATGACCATAACTTTTCTCATTTTTATTCTATAATTTATTTTTATTGCATCTGAACATCATTTTTCCTCTTTGGGGAGTTTTATATTTAGAATTTGTATAATGCACTCTTGTGAGTTCCCTTTTGGCCTTCAGTCACTGCTTTATGAAAAGAGCCAATCATTCTGATGTAAGTAACAGGAAACAGACAAAGAAATATTGACATAGTGTAAAACTCTATGCCATCTTTGAGTTTTACTGCAAATCTCTGCAAATGAGGCAGCACAGTTTGAACAGAGATGGAGGATAGAGAGGATTTTGACTACTTTTCAAGTTTATATTGTGCATTATGCATGTTTATTTAAGCCATTAAAGGCGATAATGTGTGGTGCTATTTCTCACCAAGGGAAAATTAACAAGATTAAAAAGAAGATTTAGCTTTGTTTAAAAAAGGAGGGTGATATTACTTTTTCTGAGAAATTTTCTAGTTTTTTACTATTATGAATTGTTTTTAACTACTATGAATTATACACAGTATGCATAAAGATGCTCTTAATACCAACTGACAAACGTCATGAACAATAACTTCTACCTACCACATAAACACCAATTTGTTATGGAAAGCAAAGTAATACGTATAAAAGATTTTAAATGATGGTATGTCACATATGAAATGAAAGACAATTTTTGGTTTGGTGACAGGTTAACAAGTATCAAAGAAAATTTGAGGAGCTATGTGAGGCCGAGGTGGGCAGATCACGAGGTCAGGACTTTGAGATCAGCCTGTCCAACATGGTGAAACCCCATCTCTGCTAAAAACAAACAAACAACAACAACAACAAAAAAGTCAAAAAAAACTTAGCCGGGCATGGTGCAACCGCCTGTAATCTCAGCTACTCGGGAGGCTGAGCCAGGAGAATTGCTTGAACCTGGGAGGTGGAGGTTGCAGTGGGCCGAGATCGTGCCACTGCACTCCAGCCTGGGCAACAGAGTGAGACTCCGTCTCAAAAAAAAAAAAAAAAAAGATTGAGGAAAGGGGAAAGAAAACCAGACTGATGTAGAAGGAAAAATATAGGGGCCGGGCGCGGTGGCTCAAGCCTGTAATCCCAGCACTTTGGGAGGCCGAGACGGGCGGATCACGAGGTCAGGAGATCGAGACCATCCTGGCTAACAGGGTGAAACCCCGTCTCTACTAAAAAAATACAAAAAAACTAGCCGGGCGAGGTGGCGGGCGCCTGTAGTCCCAGCTACTCGGGAGGCTGAGGCAGGAGAATGGCGTGAACCCGGGAGGTGGAGCTTGCAGTGAGCTGAGATTGGCCACAGCACTCCAGCCTGGGCGACAGAGCGAGACTCTGTCTCGATAAAATAAATAAATAAATAAAAATAAAAATAAAAATAAAGATAGAGGGGCTAAGATATCAGGAGAACAAAAGCAAATTGGAAGTAAGGTAAAGTTAATAGGTAAATATGCATATTTATATGTTTATATATAGCAAATAAACATATAAATATGATAAGATTGCTTTGGATAGCTAAGCGTCTGTGTTTTCATCTTCTTATCTGCAAAGGTAAAAAATTGTTTCTTAATATGTGATTATTTACATATTAAATAGCAGAAAAAGAAATGTTGTGCCTTAAAAAAATTTTTTTTAGGTATATAGTCTTCTTAGCAAGTTGAAAGCCTGACAAAATATCTTAGGAGAGAGAAATTCTTCCTTGTTTATACTCACATAGATTTGTATTGCTATCAAGTTGCTTGCATATGTTCTCATTTATCTTCAGCATGGGAAAATATTAACTTTATAAGTCGTTTGTGATCAATTACTTTTTTTCACTGTTTTTATCTCAGTAAAAAGCAACATATTAAAGTAAATGTTAGTAACCAGTTAATCTGGGCACTCAAAGGAAGAGTGTAATAGATTGTAAAGATTAATATATATGTTGTATATTTAATATAATTTACATTTAATATATATATTTATGTTAGTGTATATATGTGTGTGTATGTGTGTATATATATATACACCTGCATATGTGTGTGTGTGTATATATGCACACACACACAAACACACATACACATTGTACTATGGACCTCCATTTATTTATGTTGTGTGCGTGTATATAGTGGATACCACATACTGACTCCCAGGAAGAAGGAGGAGGAGAAAGAGAAGGAAGGAAATTTTCAAATGATGGTTTCTGTCAGGACCCATTTTCCTATTACATGTTCAAAATACTTGGACGTCTTTATAAAATCAAGTTGAAATCTCTACTATTTTGATCTGTATTCTCTTAAATATTAAAGTTTACTAACCAGAGAGATTCTATGCTGACTGGCAAACAAAGCATACCATTTTAAGAATGACTCCTGATAAAATATGTGTCTGAGAATTAAAAGTGTCTTTTGGCAGATACGCAAAATAGAGAGATTTAGAATAATTAATATTAAAAGACAGATAAGTTTAATGTTTCAAACTTTTAACTACAAAATTATTTGTTTTCCTAAATATTAGCAAAAAATGTTAAATATTAAAATAAATCTTGAAAATCTCACCCTACATTTAGATAATAGTTCAAAAGTCATATTGCTAATTTACCTCTGAATTCTACTGTTCTTACAGCTTAAAATATTTTATGGCAAATCACAGATTTTACTTTGTCCTTCTGTCTTATTAGATTACAACACCTGATGTCTTTGAAACTAAATATCACAATTTATTTGATGCTGCTATTCATCTCTTTTCTCAAAGCGTTTGTTTGAATAGGATAGAACAATCAAATTGAAATTAATCTCAAGAAAAAACATTAAAAGCAAAAACCAGAGTAGAGCCAAAAATAACGTAAGCTGGTCCTCCTGCATTCAATCTTTCTTAAGTGTTCTGCCAGTGCACTCTCAATGTGTATATTCAATTACTACCAAGGGGCTGTAAATTATATGACACATTTTGAGTGGTCTAATGTCCACTAGGGAAATGAGAGAGATGCTGCAATGATTTCCATTTGCTCACTGACTTTGAACTCAAACTACCAATGGATTTCACTTGACTGAATTTTCTGCTTGAAAGATTTGAATTTGTATGCCTTAAATAATAAAAAAAAAAGCTTATCTATAAGTATATAAGATTTGTTCAAATGGCTTTTCAGTTTTGTGTTTGAGAGTTTCACTAAATTCCTAATGCTTAGAAAGGACCAGTTAAATGGCATCACACCTTTTGTATTTCTTTGTATGAAGCTCGCAAAGACTTCTACAGCCTTCCCTCTGCAGAAGAGTACATTCAGGGCTTTTGGGAATTGTATCCTGGACAGCCTTGAAGTGAAGGGAGGTAAAGAAGAAGCTGCCAGTCAGGCCCAAGGTTTTTGTTCATCACAAGGATAATGTAAAAGGCAACCATCAGCCTTGCTGATGAGGCTCCTTGATTCATCTCTTAGAACGCTATTAGGACCCATCTATTTGACTGCCCCTTCCATCCAGAGACCACAGGGAACAGTTCTGCAGTTACTAGTTGTACAAAACATTACTCTGATTCTGAATTTGACAATCCATGAGTCACAGACCCAACATATTTGGGACATAGAAGCTTTGAGTCTCAAGATTTAACACAGACTTTGAATTATATTTTATTTGCATCTTCAATATCTTCTTGGGTTAATGTGAGAGCTTTTGTGGAAGACATTATAAATTCTTTGTTATATATGCCAGTAGTGTTTTTTAACAAAATGAAAATCACTATTTCCAAAAATAATTATGAAAGAGCTAAAATGGGGCTCAGTCAGTGACTGTAAAGTGCAACACTATTATTTTACAACTGAGGGCATTCAGCAGAGTCTTGATTTGCTCAAAGTTGTACTATGTTATGTTAGGTTTCAATGTCAGATTTACTTTGATGATTTATAACAAGTCATTCCTACCTTCCTATCTACGAATCTTATCATCAGCTCTAACAATTGTAAAGAATACCTCAATAGTTTAACATTCCTTTTTTTGGAACACTATTAAACTATTCCTACTTGAAATCAAGGTGTAATTTGAATGAATTTGAATTTATTTTCAAATTACTTATCAAAAACAAGCAGAATGATCAGGATTAAGGGTTCAACTAAATTTAATCAATCCAGAAAAGAATTGTATAATTTTTTGTCAAAGACGCAGCAAAGGTTAATTTTATTAATTAAATTAGGATAGGTTGTAATGTGTAAAGTAGTGATGGTTTATATTCAACACACAATATTACAATTATTGTTAATGACAAAATTCTCCTTTAATCTATACAGAGCACATGAATAAAGGAGGGTCGTTCATCCGGCAATCAGTCTTCCTAGTCATTTGTAAATAGAACACAGTACCCCAATTTCTTTTAGATACTCCAATTCAGAAAGTAACAAGCCCATGGTACAATTATGCTACTATATTAATATATTTTTATATGTTAATTCATCTATGAAATAAAATAGGTCCTCTATTTTTCTGATATTATAAGACAGAACAACTCCTACATTTTAGCTCATCGTCCAGATGATAATGATCCAACTCTTTTGACAGTAAGGTAAAAACAAAACTCTTATATACACAATTATTTTTTTGAAAATATGAAATTCTCACTTAAGAAAAGACAGTTTATAAATGTATGCATGTGTGTCTGTGCACACCTTTATGTATCTAAACTTTCCAATTTTCAGTTTCTATTAAAACCATAACTATATATAACACATGGGTCAAAAATGAGATATTATAACAGCCTTCCTCTACAAAACTCACTTTAATAACAATATACCACGAATTGTTGCAATTGTTATAGAATTAAGAATATGAAAGACAAGTTATAAGCCAAACCGGTGTTCTCATGAACTATATATCAGATTTTTGTACTTATATATTAAATAGTCATTTCAAATTTTTTGAAGAAACATTTTGTTGGGTTTTCTGCAAAATTAAACATTTGAAAAAATATTTTAAGACCTAGAAACAGTGAACACCATTTTTTATTTAAAATTTTTTATCAATACATAATAATTATATATCTTTATGGGCTACATGTGATTTTTTATTATTGCATTTTATTTTTAAAAATAACATATAATTGTACATATTTATGAGGTACATAGTGTTGGGTACGTACATATAGTGTATAGTGATCAGATCAGGGTAATTAGTATATCCAACATCCCAAACATTTATCATTTTTTTGGGAACATTCCTCCTTTTTGCTATTTAAAATTACATAATATATTGTTGATAACAATAGTCATCTTATTGTGGTATAGAACCCTAGGACTTATTCCTGTTGTCTAGTTGTAATTTTGTAGTTTTTAAAATTTTTCTATCATTCCCTTTCTCCTAACCTTCCCAGTCCATAATATCCTGTGTTCTACTTTTTACTTCCTTCTAAACCTGGATATTTCATCA
>NC_045452.1:62737161-62781296 GCF_002776525.5 Piliocolobus tephrosceles
TCCTGTGTTCTACTTTTTACTTCCTTCTAAACCTGGATATTTCATCATACTACCTGACTTCAAAATGCACTACAAAGTTATGGTAACCAAAACAGTATGGTACTGGCATAAAAATAGACACATACAACAATGGAACAAAACAGAAAACCCAGAAATAAATGCACACATTTACAGCCAACTGATTTTATACAATGGCACCAAAAATACACATCAGGGAAAGGATAGTCTCTTCAATAAATGGCTCTGGGAAACTAAATATCCACATGCAGACAGCGGGGTGAAACTAGACCTCATCTTTCACCATTTAGAAAAATCAAATGAAAATGGATTCAAGACAACTGTAAGATCCCAACCATTAAACTACCAGTGAAAACTAAGGAAAAGCTCCATGACATTGGTCTGGACAAGAATTTTTTGAATAGACCTCAAAGGCACAGGCAATAAAAGCACAAATAGACAAATTCTATTACATCAAACTAAAACCTTCTGCACAGCTAAGGAAACAACAGAGTGAAGAAACAACTTACAGAATGGGAGAAAGTATTTGCAAACTGTGTATCTGACAAGGGCTAATTTCCAAAATATGAGCAACTCAAACAACTCAACAGCAACAACAACAACAACAACAAAAAAAGAAAAGCAACAATAACAACAACAACAACAAAAACCCTATTAAAAATAGGCAAAAGACCTGACTAGACATTTCCCAAAAGAAGACATACAATCAGCATATATATATATAGCTCAAAATCACTAATCATCAGGAAAATGCAAATCAAAACCACAGTAAGGTATTCACCTCAACCCACTTAGAATGGCTATAAGCAATAAGGCAAAAATTAACAAATTTGGTAAGAATGTGGAGAAGGGAAAACTGTTATACACTGTTGGTAAGAATGTAACTGAGTACAGCCACTGTGGACAACAATGTGGAGATTTCTCAAAAACTTAAAAAGAAAACTATCATATGATCCAGCAATCTCATAACTGGGTATGTATATTCAAAGGAAAGGAAATCAATATGTCAAAGAGATTCTGCACTTCCATGTTTGTTTCAGCACTATTCAGAAAAGCCAAGACGTAAAATCAACCTAAGTGATCAATTATGAATGAATGGATAAAGAAAAAAATGTAAATATACATAATGCAATACTATTCATCCATAAAGCAGAATAAAAACCTGTCATTTGTTGCAACGTGGATGAATCTGGAGGACATTATATTAAATGAAATTACACAGGTACAGAAAGACAAGCACCACAAATGAAATTACACAGGTACGGAAAGACAAGCACCACATGACCTTGCTCATATGAGGAATCTAAAATAGTCGATCTCATAAAAGCAGAAAATGGCATAATGGTTACCAGAGGCTGGGGAGGGGAAAGCATGGGAGATAGGAAGAGATTGGTCAAAGGGTACAAAGTTACAGTTAGGAACAATAATTTCTGGTGTTCTATCACACAGTTGAGTGACTATAGCTAGTCGTAATGTATATTTCAAGAAAGGATTTTAATGTTATCACTATAAAGAAACAATAAATGTTTAAAGTGGATATACTAATTTCTTTGATTTGATCCTTATACAATGTGTACATTCACTGAAATATCACACTGTACCCCATAAATATGTACAATTATTATTATGTGAAAATTCTAAATAAAATAAAAATGTACAAAACTGGATATTTCACATATTCACAAATTTGTTCATAAATTAATATCAAATTAATCCAATAAACATATATTTGGATTCTAAATATACTGGCATTCTAAATATATTATTTTGGAGTTGAGTCTATTTCTTAGTTTATATGAGGTTTAGATTAGAAAGTATAATAAGCTGGGAAAAATCATTTAAAATTAGCAATCTAAATTAATGGCTTCACATTTTACAGAACCTACAAATATGTATGGTAAAATGAGTCTTCCAAACATGAACACTTTATAAAATGGTGGCAGAGATCATTTGAAATGATCAAATATATTTAGCACTTCGACATAAAATATATCACAATAACATGTTCTGCAATATTAAACACTTCATTAAATGATTGAATTCTGGGTTTCTTCCAGTGTTCTAATTGGCACTGTTCCTGTTTTCTTCATTTATTTCAGCCACTTCATGGTTCTTGCCAAAAATCTCTAAATTGAAGTGTCTGAGACTTAGAATCAATCTAGATTTGAACAAATGTGTTACCACCTTTAATTTATGGTGTTAATTGGGTTATTAATTTCCTAAATCTACTTTTGTAGATAAAGATTTGCTAACATACAGCCATTTAAGAAAACCTAGAAGGGAAGGCTATGTCTGAGGCTTATTTCCAGCTTTCAAAAATAAAAAAGAAGAAGACGAAGAAGAAGAAGGAAAATGAATAGCAATGCCATTTTCCTCAAGGTTACTCATTTATGCAAACATTATAAATCCTGTTTAAAACAAATAAAGAAACATATATGTTCATCATCCTGTTGGAAGTGGAGACTCTGATTATATTACCTGATCTTACAGAAAGGCGGGGAACTACTCTTTTAACAAGCTCAATAGAGAAAGGAAGAGAATGATGAGCTCAATAGAAAAAAGAAGAAAATGATAATCTGGAACATTTCCTTTATTCAGAAAACCTCTGACATCTTAAATCATAAAGATGTTATTCCAAGACTCCCTGGGATCTATACCCTACCATTAGCGTCAGCTGCATAGAAGAACGGCACATTTTTTATTGTGATGTGGTGTGGCTTTGAAAGATTTCCTCCTTCTAATACTCATCACCTATATGTGCTTACACACACACACACACACACACACACACATAAACACACACACACAAACACACACACACGAGGCTGAGGAGTCAAAGGACTATCTCCTGCTTCCTTAAAATTTGAGGTTCTACAACAGATTGTGTGCACTTTAGTGAGTTAACTACTTAAATGACTCTTAGTGGGGATTACCTTTACATGACACTGTGAGAAATGAGGGAACACTGATTCTTTTTTTTTTTTTTTTTTTGAGATGGAGTCTGTCACCCAGGCTGGAGTGCTGTGGCACAATCTCGACTCACTGCAAGCTCCACCTCCTGGGTTCACGTCATTCTCCTGACTCAGCCTCCCCAGTAGCTGGGACTACAGGCGCCCGCCACCACGCCCAGCTAATTTTTTGTATTTTCAGTTGAGACGGGGGTTTCACCGTGTTAGCCAGGATGGTCTCGATCTCCTGACCTTGTGATCCTCCCGCCTTGGCCTCCCAAGGAATCTATCTTCTAAATAAAACATAGTAATCTTTTTTTTATTATAACTCAAATCCTTCACTCAATCAACCAATGACTACCACATTCCTCTACAATCAAAAGTGTGTAATCTTCACCTCCAATTGACATCTATTAGTAAGTATATTGATCAAATGAAATCAAAATTTAATGTTTAATTCATATTTCACAAATGGATAAACATAGCACAGTAAAATATCATTGAAATAGAAAAATATTGGAATGAGAGGAATATGGTGCCCTGGGAGCTTAAAACCTAATGTCCAAAACTAACTAGATCCAGTGTCTTTTGAAATACCAGTGTCATAATAACCTACAAGATCAGGAAGTTTTTACAGAAGAATGTTCGATTTATAGAAATTCATTCTCTCCTCATGTATGCAGACTTCTGTTGAATGCGTATGGAGGGTCAGGCATGAAACTAGCATAAGTTCGTTTACAGATATAATAAATAAAATGGTATGAAACAGGCCGGGAGCGGTGGCTCACACCTGTAATCCCTCAGCACTTTGGGAGGCCAAGACGGGTGGACCACCTGAGGTCAGGAGTTCTGGACCAGCACGGCCACCATGGCGAAACCCTATCTCTACTAAAAATACAAAAGTTAGCCAGGTGTGATGGCATGAGTCTGTAATCCCAGCTACTCGGAAGGCTGAGACCAGAGACTCACTTGAACCCACGAGGCGGAATTTGCAATGAGCCAAGATCATACCATTGCACTCCAGCCTGGGCAACAGAGCAAGACACCATCTCAAAAAAAAAAAAAAAAAAAAAAGGTATGAAACATTTTAATATTACTTAAGAGTAGAGTTCAACTGAAAGTTGAGTAGAATTCAAATTTAATATTTGGCGAAGAAGATTATTAAAATATATCAGGAAATAGACATGTGTGAAATATTTTAAGACACTGCCATCTGTAGTGGAAAGTTATATTACACTTTATGTACTTGTAAACAAAATGACTCTGGTGCCCTTGAAATACACATATAAATACACATTCCCAATGGGTTCCACATGTTGCTCAACACTAATTACATACATTGTTTTATTTACACAAACTAAATAAGAAGTCTCATTAGCATTAGATTAAATCTGTGAACCAGTGTTTGTCTTTATTCCTTTTCTCAACTATGTAAGACACTACTGTCCTTCAACGACATTCAATTTACCCATAAAAAAAAAATAACTCTTTAAAAGAAGGTACTACTATATTACTTTCCATCTCAGAAGTAAGAGTGCTCTCGAAAGTCAGTCAATTGGGGTATGATAATGATGATTAACTCTCAAGCCAAGTGGTAGTTTCCAAAAAGGAGAGAGTTATACCACAGAATTAAAAACAAAAATAAAAATTTGAGCTTTCACTTAATGTAAACGAAATTTAAATTTAGATTGAATATTACCATAGAATTATCAAATATGACTTTCAAATGAATAGTCACATTTCTTAGGCAACTCCATAAGGACTGACTTTGCTGACAGTTATAGCTGATGCCATCTATTACTTTTTAAACACACCTTTGGAAATCTTGGTTTGTAAGTATTTAAAATAACCTGTCAAACTTGGTTATTTTATTTTATTAATCATGCATCTTCTGAATAGTTATTTGAATTTAATCACTTAATAGGTATATGTATTAGATTCTCAAGTAATATAAAATAAAGTAAGCTATTAAAACTAAACATATAATGAAAATTTAAATTCTCTGAATGTTAATTAAAAACATTAACTATTTGTAGACAATTGCAAACATTTTGGGGTTCTTACATAAACAGATACAATATATTTTTTTCCTCTGGCGCATTTCACTATATATATTACCATCCGTCTTGTTATGAGGAGACACACTCAGGCATATATTGAAATATATATAATTCACAAATGTGCATGTGTATATTTCCACTATACACACACCTACATATATATTTATTAGATACAGAAGACCTGGGCTCTCATTTCATCTTGGAACTCTGTACCTTCAATGGGACCAAAACACTTGGAGCCTCAGTTTTTTAAGGTATATACATGGGGTTCCCATATCCTGCCTACTTCACATGGCTTTTATGAGCATCTAATGAAGAACTGTATTTGAAAGCACTTGATAAATAAGGCCAAAACTATGAACTAACTAAATAATATGAGGCTTATATGCTAGTCCTGATATTTTATGTTCAACATATAGCACTTAATAATAAAAAGGAGAAATTCATGAAGCACTCTTAACTATATACACACAAATGTAGATTAAATTTAAGGATCAAAACACCATGAAGCTAAAGATTCTCTACACCATACTGTGCTTTTTGTTTGAGAACTGCAATAGCAAAATAGCTACTCACTTTATCAGTGATATTTTCAGTAGAGAAAGGGTTATTATAGAGATGAGGGTTAGGGTGGAAGTGGGGAAGAAGGTTGGGCATGTGAGTTGGGAAGGTCTTTATCCACACACTTTCACCTAGACTGACGGATATCACAAATAGGAATGTAGTGCACATTGGAAAGACAGGAAAGGAAAACTAAAATAAACAAAAGTTGAAAATTATATCACTAGATTTTATATACACCTTAAAATGAAAACAGATGGTACAGGGGACAAGGTAACCTTGAATGACCTAAATTATATCATTCTAATAAATCATACAATTGTTTTTAATAGCTGCTTCACATTAATATTTAACTATAAATCCATGTCAGATTATGGGACTCTATAATGATGGCACAAAATCTAAACTTGTTTTCTCCAACTGTCTACTTGCTGAGACAGCATTATTATATACAAGAAATAGTTTTATGAATGCATGTATTTACTATTTCTTGAGTCTAACTATGGTAATTATTAATAGCTTCAGTTTATAGCTTTCAATGCTCTTACAAGCTGACAAAATACAAATATATCTCTAGCTGGGACTTCTCTCCTAAATTCCACACTCTAAGTAAATGCCTACTAAAAATTGCCACATACCCTAACACATCCAGATATGGCTTGTGATTCTCCACAAGCCCTTAAGCCTACATTACTGCATTCATCCTTGTATTAGTCTCTTTTCATATTGCTGATAAAGACTGGAGATGGGGAAGAAAAAGAGGTTTAATTAGACTTACAGTTCCACATGGCTGGGGAGGCCTCAAAATCATGGCAGACAGCAAAGGGCACTTCTTACATGGCAGCAGCAAGAGAAAAATGAGGAAGAAGCAAAAGCAGCAACAATCTGATAAACCTATCAGATCTCGTGAGACTTACTTACTATCAGGAGAATAGCATGGGAAAGACCGGCCCCCATGATTCAATTACGTCACACTGTGTCCCTCCTACAACACATGGCAATTCTGGGAGAAAAAATTCAAGTTGAGATTTGGGTGGGGCACAGCCAAACCATGTCTATCCTCAACTTAGATAATTGCAACTCTATATTCCCAGTTACTCAGGCTAAAAAGTTTGCAGTCATACCTAACCCCACCTCACCCACTAATAAAAACTTTGGCTCTATCTCCAAAATTTATTTCTTGCTTTTCAACACCTGCACTGCTAACAACCTGGGCCAACGCATTACCATCTTACTTGTTGAAAAGCAGATTTCCAACATATCTTACTAAAAGTGCCCAGCTTTCTGACCTCATATTGTCAATTTAGCAGCTAAACTGATGCTGTTAAATGGAAATTACGGCCGGGCACAGTGGCTCACACCTGTAATCCCAGCACTTTGGGAGGCCGAGGCAGGCGGATCACGAGGTCAGGAGATCAAGACCATCCTAGCTAACACAGTGAAACCCCGTCTCTACTAAAAACATAAAAAAATTAGCCGGGCCTGGTGGCGGGCACCTGTCGTCCCAGCTACTCGGGAGTCTGAGGCAGGAGAATGGCGTGAATCCGGGAGGTGGAGCTCGCAGTGAGCTGAGATCGCACCACTGCACTTCAGCCTGGGCGACAGAGCGAGACTCCATCTCAAAAAAAAAAAAAAAAAAAAAAAAGAAAGAAAGAGAAAGGAAAGAAAAAAAAAGATGAAAATTACATGTCATTTCTCTACTCAAAACTTGTAATGGTGTACTAACTCATTCAGAATACAAGTCATTTCCTTGACAAAACTTCCTCCTGTTACCTTTCTTATTTTCTCTTCTATTAGTATTCTTTTTGCTTCCTCTGCTCTACCCATAACCAACCTCCTGTGTCTTCACAGACACACCAGGATCACTCTTCCAATCCCAGAACCCAGGTAATTTTTTGTAATGTACATCATTGGCAAATTAATTTATTTGTTAAATAATCATAACATCCACTAGAAAAACAGATGAGTTTAATCATTCTTAACGAATAATTAAAAATCCCTGATCTGTGATCAAATCAACTCTTAAATGGAAAGACGAATAGTACCAATTCAGGAAGTTGAAATTCTGGATTTTTGCCTTCTTTCCAAATACAGTTATTCAACATTATGACTTGTTATATACAAAGCTGATCAGTTCTATCCTCTTATTAAGTGACATCATCAAAATTCATTTAAACCTTAAAAACAAATGTGCTATCAGTCATGTTATTTTTTATCAGGGGAAGAAATCCAAGTTACTCCAAGGTTACCATGTTGAATCCATATGCGTCTGCAGCAACTTCAATTCTTGCCTCCTCAGAAGAAAGAATCCAACTGAGGGCATAAAGCAGAAAAAGAGATGGAGACAACTTTCAGAGAAGAAATGGAAGTGTATTTAAAAGACCTTAGAACAGGAAAGAAAGGAAAGAACCCCTGGAATAGATCCAAGTGGGTGCTTGAAGGTAAGAGGGAATAAAAAAGGAGAAGCTTTAACCTTGATCCTGGGACTTTGTAGGCTCATCTCTTTCCCATGATTCTTCCCTTAGGGTGGGCTTCCCGCATGCACAGTGCCCTCCTTATCCTTGGGATTGGGCACATGCAGTGTGTTTAGGGAGTTATATGCATGCTCATGTAAGGCTTTCTTCCTTTTTCCAGTGGAGTGTACGTGGAACACCATACTTCATCAATTCTGTCTCTTAATATGCATGCCTAGGAAGTTGCTTCCCCCTGAGGCCTGACACTTCAATGTTAACAGATGTGGACCCTTAGAAAATGGCCTATCCCTGGCACTGGCTGTCTATTTACCACTTTTAGACAGGCAATGTAATAACTGCCGAACCATCACTTGACATTTCTAGTAGGTGAAGGTGGGGGGAGAACCCTCTCCTTCCCCATTCAAGCCTATCTATCTACCTATAACACTATTACTATATTTTTAATTGAACTTATTTACATAAATGTTCTATTTAGTAGATGTATTAGTCTGTTTTTGCACTGCTATAAAGAAATGCCTCAGACGTGGCAATTTATAATGAAAAGAAGTTTAACTGACTCACAGTTCGACATGGCTGGGGAAGCCTCAGGAAACTTACAATCATGGCAGAAGGCAAAGCAGGCATGTCTTACATGGCAGCAGACAAAAGAAGTAAAGTGCAAGCATGGGGAAAACTGCCATCTTTAAAACCATCAGATCTCATGAAACTCACTATCATGAGAACAGCATGGGGGGAACTGCCTCCATAATCCAATCACTTCCCTCCCTCGACACATGGGGATTACAGGTCCCTGCCTGGGCATATGGGGATTACAATTCAAGATGAGATTTGGTTGGGGACACAGAGCCAAACTATATCAATAGAGATACAATAGAAACTTGTTTTTTAAAAAAAGAAAGTAGTGAAGATACGCTGAGAAACTCTAAAACAAATTAAATGAAGTTAATCTTTTATGTAAACTTTCAAAGCAGTTATAAACACTTTAACCAGTCAGCTGAAATGAATCATACAAACTCCAATCAAGAAGACAATGCTTCTGGTCAATGATCTTAGCTCCAAGATCTCTTTGTACCAACAACACATGCATTTCACTCATTTAGTACCTACATAATAATCAATGTCTGCTTTCTGTGACATAAGAAATATAAGTAAAAATGAAAACCTAAATATACCATATTACTTATACCAGGGTAGCAATTTGATCCCTCCTGACCACATACACTGGTGTTTTCCAGAAGTGAAGATATCGATAAAACTTTACCTCTGAAATAGTAATTTTCTTTCCAGATATTAATAATCCATGTTAAAGAAGTATAAATACAGACTTTACATGCATATGTGTTCATCAAAGTGTTATTTATAACAGTAAAAACTTAATATATTCAGCAATTGGAGAATTATAAAATAAAGAATGATACAGCAATAAATATTCAATTATATAGTCATTATAATAGAATATTGGACAATGATCAATATTCATGTCATTATGTTAAAATCAAAAGGCTAATATATATCCCAATTTTTCCTTCTTGCGTCTAGATGAATAGTATCTTGAGTCTCAGCCATATCTGATTTAGATGATTTTTAAATACTCTGGACTTTATATTTTAGAGGTAATACTGGCACATCAGGGCTGTAAAGACTGAAGGAATGCCTCTGGCATGTAAGAAGAACATAAATTTGGGTGTGGGCAGTGAAAACATGCTATGGACCGAAGGCTTGTGTCCCACCAAAATTCATATTTTGAAATGCTAATTCCCAACGTAACATTAGGATTTGAGGCCTTTAAAGGAAATTTCAACATGACAATGAAACCCTCATGAGTGGGATTAGTTCTTTTAAGAAAAGACAGGAGAGAGCTTGCTTTTTCTTTCCCTGTTCTCTGCTGTGTGAGGATACAGCAAGGAGATAGCCCTCACCAGAAGCTAGCCACGCTGACACCTTGGTATCAGATGGCCCAGGCTCCAGAACTTTGAGAAATACATCTCTGTTGTGTAAGCCATCCTGTGTGTGTTAATTTGTTACAGCAGCCCAAACTAAGGCAACATGCACAAATACTTACTTTTAAAGGGCTAGGATGAATGAAATCCAGTGTTGTTTTTTTCCCAGGTAATAAACTTATAGGTAGATTTAATTTTCTATGTTTTTAAATTCTTTTCAATAGCTAGGTTTTACTTTACCATTTAATACCTTGTATTTGGGTTATCTTTGACAGATACCTAGAGAAAAATTAATAGTTATTGCAATATATTCTGAAGAAAGGTAAGTTCCACTAATAACAATACCCACAACAGGCCAGGGGCAGTAGCTCATGCCTGTAATCCCAGCACTTTGGGAGGCCAAAGCAGGTGGATCTGCTGAGGTCAGGAGTTCAATACCAGCCTGACCAACTTGGTGAAATCCTGTCTCTACTGAAAATACAAAAATTAGCTGGATGTGGTGGCACACGCCTGTAATTCCAGATACTTGGGAGGCTGAGGTAGGAGAATGGCTTGAATTTGGGAGGTGGAGGTTGGAGTGAGCCAAGATCGCGCCATTGCACTCCAGCCTGGGTGACAAGAATGAAACTTTGTCTCAAAAAAGAAAAAAATATATCCAAGACATGTTTTAAAATTTTTTCTTTGCTGGTTTTCCTTCCTTTTTCTTTAAAATATTTCATAGTATAAATTTTGAAATAGATCTGACTGGTTACCAACAGATTTCATTCCACCTCAAATAAAACCTTTTGCATAAGATAATAAAATATCTTTTGTTATATTCAATTTAAATTATTTTTAACAATACATTACTCAGTCCCCTTCAGCTTTAAAATAACAAATAGGTGCTAATAGAGATGAGTTATAATGTTCTTCAGCAACAAAGCTAAAAAAGTAAAGAATGAATGATCTGTACTTGGAGTTAGGAAAAATCTTGTGCTCTCAAAGTCCTATATAGCACCAACAGATACAGTATGTTTTATTCATACATATGCTACTGCCACATTTAATCAACAGTCTTCATTTTCCAGGGAATCAGCAGTCAAAAGTTCAGAGGAGAATCCTGTTTTATACATTTATGTTAAAAATTCATTCAGCCAGGCATGGTGGCCCATACCTGTAATCCCAGCACTTTGGGAGGCCTAGGCAGGAAGATCACTTGAGCCCAGGAATTTGAGATCAGCCTGAGCAAGATAATGAGACCCTATCTCTACAAAAAAATTAAAAATTAGCTGGATATGGTGGTGTGCACCTGTATTCCCAGCTACTCAGCAGGCTGAAGTGGGGGGATCACTTGAGTCATGGAGGTCAAGGCTGCTGTGAATTGTGACTGCACCACTACACTCCAGCCTGGATGACAGAACAAGACACTGTCTCAAAAACAAAAATAAAATATATATAATAATAAAATAAAAGTCTGTATAAGGACTGGGGGAAATTCAGGATTATATGGTGATTCTTAATGATTATTATATCTAAACTTTACAAGAAAGTAGAACTGAATCCAGTGTTTAATAAACATAGGTGATATTACCAACCTCCCTAATTCAGGAAATGAATAGACTATTCTAAATTATTGAAAAATCACTTTGACCATTTACAATGGTCAAAAATATCTACAATGACTGCACTTGATGGCTCTTGTATATATGACAAGAAAACCAAAAACGTATGAGCATTCCAGGATAGTTTCTATTTGGAAACGTTTTATTGGAAAATCTTATATTACAAAGTAGTAATGAATACTAACTGTGAAAAGAAACAGAAGCAAATGCCAGTGTTTGTCAGCTATAATAAATGGGGATGACCATAAAAAGAAGAAACACTAACCAGGGCCCAGGTGTATACTCATTTTACAGCTATATATTATATTCATTACCTTATTATTTTGGGGGGAAACCAAATTCCTATTTTACACCAAGCAACATAGTGACATAAAAATTAATTAATGAATTTATCTAAGTATGTGAAAATAGGCATATTTTAACTAAATTGTTTAATGAATCCTCGTAGATAAGTCATATAGTGGTATATTATGATGCTTCTACCTGCATGATGTTGAGGATATTCTTTGTCAGAACTTTCTATGGAATTAAGTAAACAGCCTATGCAATATTTTAACACTAGTTGAATTGCATCTTGAAGAACTTCAGATTCAGAACAAGAACCAGTTTAAAAAGGCCTAGAAGTTCAAGTCAAGAAATTACACTTAATTCTAAGTGTAATAGAGGCATCATGTTAGACATAAACAGACAAAATTAAGAGCTATTTAAGAGGTAGAATCAATTGACTGATGAAAGATGAATTCATGGGTTGAGAAAAAGTTCAAGGGTGTTATCCAGGCTTCAAATTTGTGCAACTACTGAGCTAGACACAATAAAAGGAAGACAGGTTTTGGGGACAGGTGAGGAGTTCAAGTGTGGACATTGAAAACAAGTGCAGAACTTACATAATGCAAGAAAAGGAGGAACTCATATCAAGTATAGAGAAGAAATGTTTAAGCATTAAACCAGTTGTAGAGTGAGAAAGAAGCTGAAGCACATGTTAACTTATTATAATAGTTTAGTTAAATATATGGGGTTTTTGGAAAGTGAAATGTTAATTACTACAAATCAACTTTTTAATTCGGTGGTTCTTTAATTCAACGTCCCCTGAAATTTCTATAGATTGGTGGTTTACAAAGTGTCATCCAGAGACCACAGAGGTATTTGAGAAGCTGGGCAAAGATTTTATTTAAATTTCATGCTTTGAAAATTATGACATTGAATGACTTTTAAATATTTTAACAATATGAATGCTCACTCAAAGGTGATACATGTATTCCACCTTGATTCAGGTTTTCCTTTGAATGTATGAAAGTATAGCAACTTTTCCCAACTCAGTGGTCTAATAAGTCACCTTTTTTTTTTTCTTAAGCTATTTTAAGTTAGATGTCCCCCACTAAAGATAAGAATTCAGACCAAAACATCGAATAACTGCAATTTAGAACTTCAAGTTTGAATTGGTATTAATCAACAACAATCAATGGATTTTCACTGGGCATCCACTAAAAACATACAAGGTACAGTCTAAGCACGTTCTAGGTGTCAATTCATTTACGTATCACAATACCCAGTAATGAACCTTGCTATCCCATTTAGCAGATTTAAAAACTGAGACCCAATCAGATTTCTCAGTTGCCCAAGGGCACACAACCACCAAAGGGTAAAGTACGAATTTAAACAAAGATACTTTGTCTCCAAGGCTCTTAATCTTGATACGAAGATTCTTAACATATGCTATATACTGTCTCCCTTCGCATGATTGAGTTCTGATTCAGCCATCTAGTAGCTAAGTGATTTATTCTCTCTGAAACTTAACTTTTCATCTCTAAAACTTAACTTTTCATCTCTAAGAGAGGGATACTATTATTTCCTGCTGCAAAATTGTAGAAATGGAAAGAGATAATGCTTATGAAAGCATTTTGAAAACTGCAGAGCACTAGAGAAATGTCAGTTCATATTATAAAATTATAACCTACATTAAAGCTTTACTATCTCTGAGTCTTGTAATTAAGTTACTACAAAATTTAATCAACACGTTTCAGCCAATAACATCTCAGCAAAGTGGATACAGGAGCCAACTCATATGTCAGAAAGCGGCTTTTAATCTAAACTAAAATAAATAATCCTGGTGAATAAAATCTGCCTTTCTTCAATAACAATGGTGATGATGATGACTAAGATAAAATTAACTCACTTACGTTTCAATATCAATTTAAGTTTTCAAAATTACATTTTTTACTTCATTTAGCATATTTTAGTGTCTTGGGGAATGGATTATATTTATTTTTCCCTGTTAATGTCAATCTACGCTACAGTTCAAGTTTTAGTAATAAGTATTCCAGGTGAAAGCTTTGAGTGGTTTATTATGAAGCTCATAAAAAGATAAATATGAAATATTTATTCAAATTTTCCTTTGAATCCCTTCCTTTTACCAATCTTGAAGACTGTTCAACATCCCAGAATATCTTCATATTACATGTAAATGATATTAAGAAAAACTATTCATTATAAAGGCCAAATAATACATCTATACCTAGTTCTATTTTCTTATTATGAAATTAAAGTCCTATAAAATATAAATATTCATTCACGTCTTTAATCATTTCTTACTCAACCTGGTACTTTCAGATGATCTTTGTGCATTTAACATGTTCAAACTCATATTTATTTTTATTTATGTCAGTACATACTTGACAATAGGAGCTATAGTGATTAATCTTAAAATAAGGAAGTCGATTCTTATTACTAAATATGATTTCAGTACTAATTCTAAATATTATATTTATAATTAATATTTATAAATATCAAAACATGACTAAATTCTGTATAGACCACCATGACTTAGAGATTATTTTGGGTTGAAGGGAAATTTAGTTTGGTTTGAATCATATGCTGAATCATTTACTCTAGCAGTGTAATGTTTTATGGGTTTCATAAAAACATTCTAATTGAACGAGTACCACTAATAACATTCAATTTATCTAAATCTTAAAGACAGACCCAAGAAAAAAATCTGAAGAAGAAATCAGACAACCGGAGAAGGTGAGTAAAATATATACTGGGCTATATGCATAAGAAACAATGACAGCAAAGCTATGGAATTAAATGTATATGGTACATGAATTTACATGGTAATACATTTGATCTCCATATAAGCTCTTACCAATTCTAAAATAGTTTACCTAAGCCATTTCCTTATTGCCAATAACACTTCTCAAAAATAACTTCTTTCCACATTTATATAAGTCATGAAGGCCTATTTTATGAGAACACATAATCAGGCAAAATAAAATGTTACATAAAATGGAGAAAAAATACAATTTGCTTTTTAGTAGTGTGTTAATGAGCCACAGCAGAGTAATTCTTTTATCATGGCTTAAAATTAAACTGATACAAGCATAGTTGTTGATTTATATTTTCCTTATCTGATTTTTTATACATATGCAATATTATTTTTAAGCTCATTTGCATTCACCTGAATTGCATTGCAATTTAAAGTCTGGAAGGTTTGATTTCATTAAATATTTTTTGCTTCAATCAAAAAGTCTGTACACACATGAACATTTCAAATCAAGTATTCGTTTATTTTAAGATTTTTAACATTGCATTATTAAATATAACGGCAAGGTTTAACATAAAACGTAGTGAACAGGTTTATTGAACAAGCTAGATTTTGGTAGCAGTCAAAGTCCAAAATAGACCTTTTTGTTGTTGTTGTTGTTGTTGTTGTTGTTGTTGTTTTACCACTGTCTTTCACTCATGTGAGTTTACATGCTTTGTTCCTGAAAAATATCTTGGGAAGATCCACAGCTTTGTGGATATTTTTAGGCATTGAAATTTACAGACCAGTCTAATACCTTTATCTCTTCTAGCTGGGCTTGATAGGCCTAAGAACTGCAATAATAGAGAAAGAGCAAGAGGTGTGCATAGTCATTCCTTTCCACAATTCACAGCTTGAGTTCCTTCTCCCTACTCATTATGCTGGGTCATGGTTACAACAGAGAGATGGAGAACTTAAGGCATAGAGAGGATCTTATTTAATTAGTGCAGTTGTAACCTGTGTTGGTGCCACTTCTCGTGGGATAGTTTTTGTGAGTTCTTGTGGGCAATGACTTCAAAATAAATAGAGATTATGTTTGGTGAAACTGCTTTCATTTCCTCTTGATCCCTACATGTACTGTTTGTATCAATTTAAAATCTTAAGTCTAAAATGTCACATACTACCTCAGTTAAAAAAAAAAAAAAACAACAACTTTTTCTAAAACCCTGTCACAATTTTTTGTAATAGTTGAGAAGTGATCATTGGTTTTCTTATAATTACTTTGAAAATAAATTATATATTTTTAACTCTAAAACAAACAAACAAACAAGATGAAACAGCCAGGTTACTTTCCCTAGTGTTCAATCTGAGGATCTAGTAATGCCTTTAGAATGTGGGGGCACCCATAACATTGTTTTCAGATTTGCAGCCTCACTAAAAATGCTAGTTCACCAGGCAAAGTCCCACTTACCATCCTGTTAAATATACAATATTTTACTTAAAGAAGTTATACTTTAGGAGATCCCAATTAAACAGTCCTTTTTAAGAAAACATTTATAGATTTCATTTGTACAAAAGAAGAATTCCAGTCAAGATGGCAAAGCATTCATAATTTAAAATATTATTTCCACTTCAAACACATGGCAATGTAAATAAAGTATAAGAATAAAAAATAAATCCAAAAGACAAATTCCGGTTTAAGAACAGAATGAAATCTCAATGACTGAAAATCAGAAGAGAAATGCAAATCTGCAAGTGGAGCTGCAGGGCTAAGCCCACAGTGAACACAGTGAACAGACTTCAGCCTCCTGTGGTAAAAGGAGGAAACAAAGTATCTTCCACATTAGTTGGGGGACCATAGACATTCATGCTGTTTGCTTGAAACCAGAGGTTGAGGTAGAACGCCCTTGTTGAGTGAGAGGTTGAGCAAGAGAAATAAGCAAAACAAATGGCTGAAGCCATTTGGGGAGTTAGCTTTATAAAAGGACGGGGGCTTAAATACAGATGAATTTTAGTCAGAAATTGAACCAGGCCACCTAACGGCTTCTGCAATTGGGATGAAGTGGCTTCAACGCAAATGTGGGGAGGGTCTGGGCTAGGCACTGCAAAAATGCCGGCGGTGAGTGAGAAGGGGAGGAAAGTCTCATAACTTGCCCTTTCACTCAGAACAAGCTTCTAAACCCAAGTACCTAAACAGCTGACTTAGTATAAGATAGAAAAGACAAGCAACAGCCCCAAAATTGTCACTTTAATTTACTTTAAATTTATTTGCTGTAACAACCTAACAAATACTAAAAATAAGTATGCTTAATAATAATATCCATTTTTTAAAAAGCTTATAATCACAGATATGAATAAAATAGGTTACTTTTAAAATTAGAAATATTAGGAATTAATAATACAGACATTAAAATAGAAGCCTCAGTAGATAGAAAGTATTATAGATTTGATCCCAATTAAAGAGAGAAATAGTGAACTGAATGATAACAATCATCAATTTACCCAACTTTATAGAAAAATTTCATCATTCTCTTCAAAGAATACATATAAATTCTATTTTTCATAAAATGCCTGGCAGATTTTTTAAAAAAGGTGGAATGCCATCCAATTTTCTTTACAAGGGTAATATAACTTTTATAGTAAAACCAATAAGAAGAATACAATAAAAAATTCATAGCCCAATCTCATTTATGACTGTAGGTAAAATATCTTAAAACAAATAGGAGTCAAAATCAGAAATATATTAATCTATCTTAAAATATTAAAATTAACATATTAAAAATAAAAATTACCCTTGTGATAAAAGGCTATTTTCTCCTCAGAAAATCTAATTTTATCATTTACAAAATAGTAGATTACAAGAGTTAACCTCAAGTAATCACCATCATAGATAAGTGATTAGACATTCGCTTGTAGAAAAAAAAAAATGTTATACCAAGGACCAAAAGAAATGACCTTAAATTTTTCTTGCAAACCCTCAATATGTTATTCCTATCCTTCTTGCCTGCTTTATGTTTTTCTCTATGGAATTCTTTGAGGAAAACCCTGTCACAAATTTTTATAATAGTTCTAATGAATTACAAGTTTTTGTAATTCATAACCATTGCATGGTTATAAATTCTTTAACTATATATTGTACTTTGTTTAATATCTGTCATTCTCTACTCTGGGGCCTTTGGTCTGTTGACTGTCATATCTCTAGCATCTACAAGTTACCTCTTTCTGATTCAGTTGTACCTTATTTTATGCTGAGTGTGAGCTGAGAGTGGTGCCTCTCAGCAAACTCTTCATTACCTATCTGGGACAAAGCAAGTATACAAATTAAGAATTTAGAAGCTTTTTCAAGATCCTAAACTTAAAATAATAAAAAAGTACTAATTTGTGGATTAAAACAACAAATAGAGATTTGTATCTTAAACATCATGTTTTTCTAGTAATTCATTTTTTGTATTTTCCAAAAGTATTAGTATGTACAGATTTTAAAATTTCTTTTTAAAGTTTCCTTCATCACAAGTTTTAGAAGCACTATATTAGAGAAGATAATATTGTGTTGTTTTTCTTTTCTTGGTTTCCCAACTAGACATTTTATTCTTTAGCAAAAGTAATATCTTTTCATTTTGTTTTCTCTTGTTAAAAAATTATTTGGGAGGCCAGCAGAGTGAGGTGGCTCCAGCGCCCTTGATTCCTATGTAAGCAAGTCAAAACCCCACTCAGTGTAAATGGTCATATTTTAGGTCAATCATACCTCTAACTAGGGATTCCCACTGGAATGATCCAAATAAGGCTACTGCTCTACTTTAACCAATCAAATATTTTATTTGCCTTGCTTCTGCATTCACCCTATAAAAGTCTTCCCCAACCCCTTTGTCAGAGTCCTGAACAGCTTGTGGTCTGGAGCTGCTGGATTCACAGATTGCTAAATGTTGAAATAAATTCTTGACTGTCTTAGTGTGCCTTCTAAAATGCTAGGACATAATATATACTTGTGAAAGCATGAATTGGGGTGCTTTTCAAGTTCTTTATGGTTCACTTTATTAATATAAAGTGTAATATTATATACAAGTCATGAACTTTTATTTCAAAAGATGTATAGAAGAAACATTGACATGGGTACATTCTACTGTACTTTCTTGTGTGGCCAGGAGAAGGTTAATGCCATTATTAGAATTAGGAAAGCAAGAAACAATAGTATTTTATAGGGAAAAATTTCCAACTTATTTTTAAACACACTAGTTTAAAAGCGAAAATTAGTAGAGTAGTGAATGATCTGAAAAATTCATCACATGAGACACAACAGAAGATAGTTGGAAGTCTTCACATGTGAATATTTAAGGCATGGTAATATAGATGGTTTTAGATATGCAAAAGATTTTGATTAATTATAGGAACTGATTTTAGGCTATCATTGAAGATCAAGTTTAAAAATTATAATGGGTTGTTTTGTGAAGTAGAGTTCTCATTATGGGAAATATTCAACCATAATCTGGAAGACTTCATACCTTTTAGGTGAAAGATTTGACTAGATGCTATTTAAGGCTGTTAGGCAGGAATCTAGACCCAACATGGCGCTATCACCTGGCATGGCAGGCCCTTGTTAGGTCTTCCCACAGGCCCTCTGTTAGGACTTCCCACCCTTCACTTTCTGCTAAGACTCTCAGCCTGCGAAAAAAGCCCACGCCCGACAAAGAACCCCCGCTCTGCTCAAGCTCCTGGACACATCATTCCCCAGAAATTCAAACCTAACTCAGGAAAACTGAAACCTACAAACCCCGCCTACCTCACCCTATAAAAGGCCCCCAATACCCACCCCGAGGGCAAATTCCTCGGCCCTCCCCCTAGAGGACCGGTGAACCTCACCCGCAAGCCCAATAAAGGCTACCTTTGTTCTCATCTGCTTCGTGTCTTCTTGCTCAGCTCCCCACTTACATTACATTGGCGCCAAAAACCCAGGAAGAGACCCTTCCCCGACCCCCGCCGGTCCAAGTAGGCTCTCTCTCCTCTGAGCGGGGACCTCCTCTCCTTGCCGGGAGCCGTTTTCACCAAAATCAGGACTTGATTCAATCACTGCTGGGTAAATTTTCCCCCGTCCTGTAGGCCCCATGAATCCCTGCCCGAAACACGTGGCCGCATCAGGGCTTCCCCCATCCCTCACTTGTGACCCCAGCACCGGGGACTAGGAGACATCCGATCTCCCCAGAAGCCACCATACCCCGCACTCCACTGCCATGTGGAGTGCGGGGTACGCTCCTATTGCCTCCGGACTGTCCACCTCAGGACCATGGTGGCTGCCCAGTCCAAACCAGATCCAAAATGCCCTCTTGGGTGCCTCTTGGCTGATTTCCAGACTTTAGGTCTCAGCCAAGACCTAAAACAAAAGCAGCTTATTTTCTTCTGTACAGTGGCATGGTCACAGTATAAATTGGATAATCAGTCTCAGTGGCCTGCAGAGGGCACTCTGGACTTTAACAATCTCATGGATCTGACCAACTTCTGCAAGAGACTAGGCAAATGGTCCGAAGCACCCTATGTTCAGGCCTTTTGGGACTTGAGTTCCCGCCCAGACGTCTGCGCCCTATATTCACTGGCCCAGGTCTTGCTCCTGAAATCTACTTCCTCAAGCAAGGAGAAGGACGATTCTTCCTCTTTCTCTGAGTCTCCTGATACTCTTTCCCTGCCCCTCCTTCAGTCCCCCGCTCAACCTCCCCCTTACCCTGACCCGACGTTGTCTCCGTCCTCGTCGGTGCCACCCCTTCCCCCCACCCCTCCTGTGTCCCCACCAAACCTGATGGACCCTGTCTCTCCTGACTCCTCCTCCTCCTCCTCCTCCTCACCGGTCTCAGCCCATACCCAGTCCAGGACCGACCTCCTGTGCCCCTTGCGGGAAGTGGCAGGTGCTGAAGGAGTGCTCTGGGTCCATGTGCTGTTTTCGCTGGCAGACCTGTCTAAGATTGAAGAGCGTGTAGGCTCTTTCTCGGCCAACCCCACTCTGTATATCAAAGAGTTCAGATACCTATGCTAGGCATATGACCTCACCTGGCATGATCTCCATGTCGTTGTGAACTCAACCCTGTCCCCTGAGGAACGGGAGCGTATCCTAGCGGCAGCCAGGCAGCACACAGACCAGGTTCATTTAACTGACCACACCATGCCAGTCGGCATTGAGGCGGTGCCCTCGGCCAAGCCCAACTAGGACTATCAGGTTGGGCAGGCAGACCGCCACTGCCGAGACATGATGGTCCAGTGCCTTCTTGCCGGCATGCAGGGAGCCTCCAATAAGTCAGTCAACTTTGATAAATTAAAGGAGGTAGTCCAAGGCTCAGATAAGAATCCGGCCATTTTTCTTAACCAACTGACGGAGGCACTCATTCAGTACACCCGCCTTGACCCTGCCTCCCCAACAGGAGAAACCGTCTTGGCTACGTACTTTATTTCTCAGTCGGCTCCAGATATCTGGAAAAAATTAAAAATGGTGGAGGATGGCCCTCAAACTCCCATTCAGGATTTAGTCAAACTGGCCTTCAAGGTCTACAACTCCAGGGAGGAAGCCGCTGAGGCTCAGCAACAGGCGAGGCTAAAACAGAAGGTAAACCTCCAGACCCAGGCCTTGGTAGCATCCCTGAGGCCAGCCGGCTCCAGGAGCTCTCAGAGAGGAGGCACTCCCCGAGTGCCACCTGGTGCCTGCTTCAAGTGTGGCAACAAAGACCACTGGGCCAAGTAGTGCCCCAACCCAAAGGAGCCAACTTGCCCCTGTCCGAGCTGTCGGCAAATGGGCCACTGGAAGTCAGACTGCCCCAACCTGAGGACGGTTGCTACACCTCCACGTGACGACCCTCCTCTAAGTACTGGAGGCGCCTTCCAGCTCCTCGACACTGATGAAGATTGAAGAGGCCCAGACTCGGGAACCCCATTTACTCTCGCCAAACCCAGGGTTATGCTCCAGGTAGCGGATATGTCCATATCTTTCCTTATGGATACGGGGGCTACCTACTCTGTTTTGCCTTCCTTCAGTGGCCCCAGCCACCCCTCCGCTGTCACAGTCATGGCAATTGATGGCACTCCCTCCACCTACTCCTCCTCTGTCTTGCCGCCTGGATGGCTCCCTTTTCTCACACTCATTTCTCATCATTCCTTCATGCCCAGTCCCTTTGTTAGGACGAGACCTCCTCTCCAAGCTAGGGGCCTCAGTTCACTTCCTGCCCAACCCCTCCCCGCACCTCGCATTCCTCTTTCCCCTCCTCTCACCTGATAAACCCCATCAGGCTGACCCCCCACTTCCATTTTCAGTCCCATTAACCCTAAGGTGTGGGACACCTCCATCCCGATCATTGCCCAGCACCATACTCCAGTCCGCATCTGGCTGAAGGACCCCTCCAAGTTTCCCTCTAGACCCCAGTTCCCTATCTCCCTTGAGCACCAACAGGGACTAAAACCCATCATCACACACCTGCTCCAGCAACACATTCTAGTCCCTGCCAACTCACCATGCAATACTCCTATCCTGCCTGTATGGAAAAACTCAGGGGCCTACCGCCTCCTGCAGGATCTACGTCTCATCAATAAGGCAGTAGTCCCCACCTTTCCAGTTGTTCCTAACCCATATACACTTCTCTCGCGCATTCCCCCGATACCACTCATTTTACTGTCCTTAACCTAAAGGATGCCTTCTTCACTATTCCCCTACATCCTGACTGTTACTTTCTGTTTGCCTTTACGTGGGAAGATCCAGACACTCATATTTCTTCCGAGCTGACTTGGACTATTTTGCCTCAAGGGTTCTGAGACAGCCCTCATTTTTTCAGACAGGCATTGGCACAGGATGTTGTCCTCTGTCCCCTTACCCACAGCATACTATTGCAATATGGAGATGACTTATTGCTATGTAGTCCCTCATGGGAGAGCTCCCTTGCAGATACTGCTACACTTTTAAATGTTCTTGGCAACCAAGGTTACCGGGTTACCCCGGCCAAGGCTCAGCTTTGCACCCCTACTGTCACCAACCTAGGTATACTCCTCACACCCACTACAAAAAGCCTCATGGTGGATAGAATAAGCCTCATTGAAACTCTCCAGCCTCCTCAGGATGCGGTTTAACCTTCTTTACCCACATGCCCCGCCATAAAAAATCCCACTACCTGCTGACCTTGGTTGACGCCTTCTCAGGATGGATCGAGGCTTTTCCCACCACTGGAGAGACTGTAGAAGTCACGGAAACCATTCTCCTGGAGCACATCATACCCAGGTTCGGTCTCCCCCGAACCATCCAATCAGACAATGGTCTGGCTTTCATTTCTAAACTCACCCAGCAGGTGGCGGCTACACTCCAGATTACCTGGAAGCTCCACATTCACTACCATTCACAGTCGTCTGGAAAGTTAGAACGCACAAACGGTCTCCTTAAACTGCATCTAACCAAGCTCACTCTAGAAACTCACCTCTCGTGGGTGACTCTCCTTCCCTTGGCTCTTACTTGTCTTAGGGCAGCTCTGCAGGCCCCCACAGGGCTCAGCCCTTTTGAGCTGCTGTATGGATGCCCGTTTCTCTTCCAGGAGCTGCCAGCCCTCTCCCCTCCCTTAGGCTCCTACCTCCCTTACTTAACCCTCCTTCACGAGCTTCTGAGAAAACACGCGGACCGGTGTCTCCCTGCACCCGCATGCCCAAACCTCGAGAATCCCACCATCGTAGCATCTGGAGACCTGGTCCTAGTCAAGCAGCTGCAACCTCGAGCCTTATCTGCACAGTGGGAAGGACCATACACTGTGATCCTCACCACTCCCACCACTGCCAAGCTCCTTGGTCTTCCCTCCTGGTATTACCTGTCCCAGCTGAAAAAGGCACCCACCCAACATGATTCCAATTGGACCACTCAGGTTATTACCCCTGCCAAGTTACGACTCATGCGAATAGGTAACAACCCTCTGCCTAGCCTTCCTCGGCCATCTAGTCCTCCCAAGTCTAGGTAAGACTCCTGCCCAAACTCCCCCCACCAATCCATTCTGGTGGAGGTTCTACCTTTCCGAGACCTGGACCCAAGGAAATAGCAGGGCCCAAGAAAGGAGTGGGGGTTCCCTTACCATAGCCACAGTAGACTGCCAGCCCCTGGGGTGCCAAAGCCAAGTAACCTCTAACTTCTCCTCCTTCCAAAGCATTCCTCAAAAACACCCCCCTCCCTACCCAGTCATTTGTTTCATATATGATCAGACAAATGATACCTGTCAATCCACTTGGGTTGAGACCAATGGAGGCTGTCCTTATCACTACTGCAACATGCACTGGACCCATCCAGACAACAGAGGAACCCTCTGGCAGCAGCCCACTTCCTCTGTGTGACTGGTTAGGAGTGACATGTATGACAAGTTGACACTTCGGGACAAGTGGACATTTTTCCTCACCATCCCTGACCCTTGGGACCCGAGGTGGGCATCAGGGGTTGAGGCCAGCCTTTATTGAGGGGCCCATGACTCCTATCCCATGGCCCAACTCAAGATCTTTAGGTCCTACATCAGGGTTGTGAGCAGCCTTATCAGCCTGGCCTCTGACATCAAACAATAGGAAAAGGCCATCTCAGATCTAGCCGACCCAGGCAGCAAGCTCCAGGACAGTAGCAACCCTTCTTCCTGGCTAACCCTAGTCGGGGAAGGGGCTCAAGTAGTGTAAATGGCCAGTATACACAACATCACTTGTTGTTTCCTGTGTGCAACCCCACTGGCTGTGGTACCCTTACCCAGCCCTTTTAGCTCCTCTAACCTAACCCTCTCCTTTCCCCTTCCTGGCCAAACCCTGGGGGAAGTCCCCTTGTTCCAAGAACCACTTAGACAACAACTCCCCTTTTGCTACTCCACCTCCAATGCTTACTGGTGCAACTGGACAGGATCTGCGCCTCCAAATGTAACTGCCCCCCACCAGGTGGGTATTTTTGGTGCAATTCCACCCTGTCAAAAACTCTCAAGGCTTCCAACACTACTTTATTTATTTATTTATTTATTTATTTATTTTTGAGACGGAGTCTCGCTCTGTTGCCCAGGCTGGAGTGCAGTGGCCGGATCTCAGCTCACTGCAAGCTCTGCCTCCCGGGTTCACGCCATTCTCCTGCCTCAGCCTCCCGAGTAGCTGGGACTACAGGCGCCGCCACGTCGCCCGGCTAGTTTTTTTGTAGTTTTTAGTAGAGACGGGGTTTCACTGTGTTAGCCAGAATGGTCTCGTTCTCCTGACCTCATGATCCGCCCGTCTCGGCCTCCCAAAGTGCTGGGATTACAGGCTTGAGCCACCACGCCTGGCCCCAACACTACTTTATGCATTCCCATCTCCCTAGTCCCCAGCCTCACCGTGTACAGTGAGGCCGAGCTAGCCTCCCTTCTGCCCCTTGCCCAACCCCTCCAAGCAAGGGCAGTATTCCTTCCATTGATGATCGGGGTCTCTTTAGCCTCATCCCTTATAGCCTCTGGCCTAGGAACCGGAGCCCTAACTCATTCTGTCCTGACCTCTCAAGACCTTTCAGCCTGATTACAGGTAGCAATCAAAGCTTCTGCAGAGTCCTTGGCCTCCCTCCAATGACAGATCACTTCGGTTGCCCAGGTGGCAGCCCAAAACCGTTGGGCACTAGACCTCCTTACCGCCGATAAGGGCAGCACCTGCATGTTCCTCAATGAAGAATGCTGCTACTACATCAATGAGTCAGGACTAGTAGAAACCAATCTCCTCACTCTAGAAAAGATTCGGGACGGACTCCACCAGAAAACCCTCAGGTCGGGGCCCTCACTTGGGTGGTGGCAGTTGTCTATGGCCAGTTGGGTCCTACCCTTTCTAAGCTCCTTATTAATCATTGGCTTCTTGCTACTCATAGCTCCCTGTGTCCTCTGTTTCATCCAAGACCGCATGAAAGAAGTCTCCCAGGTCACTTTCAATCAGATGCTACTCCACCCCTATACCCGAGTTCCGATCTCTGAAGAACCCCATGATGGCCTATATCAGTAGGAAGCAGCCAGATGAATACGTGGCCCCTTTTCTTATTAGAAAGAGGTTGGAATGTTAGGCAGGAATCTAGACCCAACGTGGCGGTATCACCCGGCATGGCAGGCCCTTTGTTAGGTCTTCCCACAGGCCCTTTGTTAGGACTTCCTGCCCTCCACTTCCTGTTAAGACTCTCAGCATGCAAAAAAAGCCCGCACCCACCAAAGAACCCCCGCTCTGTGCAAGCTCCTGGACACATCATTCCCCAGAAATCCAAACCTAACTCAGGAAAACCGAAACCTACAAACCCAGCCTACCTCACCCTATAAAAGGCCCCCGATACCCACCCCAAGCACGACTTCCTCAGCCCTCCCCCTAGAGGACTGGTGAACCTCACCCGCGAGCCCAATAAAGGCTACCTTTGTTCTCATCTGCCTCGTGTCTTCTTGCTTGGCTCCCATTTACATTACAAAGGCACTTTCAAGTCCAAGCTGTAAACAGGTACTGAATGATCATGGATCAATTGGATGATAGCTAAAATTTAGTATTCATTTGCATTAAAAATCATTCTGGTGCTACATAATTTGGAATAAGGCAGAGAGAAGAGAGGCAGCTGGTATTTATTACGATTTCACTTTACTGAATACTATGATGGTTTTCCTAGCATTTCCTCATTGGAAACTTTTAGCAGTCTGACAATGTAGCACCCCCATTTTCAGTTGAGAAAACTGAGGCTCAGAGAAGATGAGTTACTAAAGTGTCTACTGTTGGAAAATAACAGGAATAGAACTGAATGTAGCCTATACTCACACTCAGTCTGACACTAAAATTGGGGCTCTTTTCACCAAAGCAGGCTGTCCCAGAACTCAAGATGTCCCCAAAAATACACACACACACACACACACACATATATATATAACCTATAAATATATGGATATATATATAACCAAAAAAGATCTAAAAATGTGACAATACTGCTATCATACCCATCCAATATTTAATGATATTTTCAGCCACAGTATAAATTCCAAAACATATCACAATGACAGACACCTCTGTTTAAAATTTTCAGACATCTTTCCTTAAAAGGAGAATCTAAGAGTTCCTTTAAATATACACCATGTGATTCTAAATTTAAGTTTTCAACAACAAAATCCTGGAACTGAATTTGGCTGATATTCAAGCCACATTGATATGACACTAGTGGGGGCAACATAAGCTGGAAAGAGTCTTGGTGAGGATCTACTATTGAACCAGTCACGTAGCCATCTGTTAGCTGAGGACACATGTAGAATAGATGAAAAATCTCAATTGTGCATAGCTACTCCATGTTTTGTGAAAACATATAACCAAATAAATTCACACAAAGGACCAAGACGGTGACAGAGTTTTGAATGATCCAAGAGTCAAAAGTCATATAATGCAACAGAGGAATTCATTTTAAAATACAACTTGAAATATAAAATTCCAGACTCCACAAACAGATAATCCATTTCCAATCTTGGGGACCTAAAGTCTGCCTTGAACTTTAGGTCCCTTGAATTCAAGCATCACTGGACTCAGCACACCAACCTGAACCCATCAGCTAAAGTCTGCCTTGAACTTTAGGCCCTTGAATTCAAGCATTATTGGACTCAGCACACCAACCCAAACCCACTGGACAAATAGGAAGCAACTTCCAATGATGCCTTTAGGAAACATGTGTCAATAAGGAAGTACCTTTCTAAGTATTAGCTATAGAGAAATACCTGAGGAATCAGCACAGCAACTATAAAAAAAAAATTAATAGTTTCTTAGAACAGAACTTCCAACAACCTTGTTGCTTCTTTTTGTGCTTCAGATTTAGATATTTCTCTCCAAAACTGTAGTTTACTCTCCTCTATTTCAGAAAATTCATGCTCCAGCTAATTATCCTATTTCATTTTACGATATTCCTCAGCTAAAGCCGACAAAATAATCATAGTGGATTTATTTCTAGACTTTAATTAGAAGTAGAATTAATTTTATTAGAATATTCTTTATTATTTTCTGTAACAAATTTTTAAAGAAAGACCAACATATAAATGTCATTTGATCAGCACTATGAACTTCTAGGAGCATAGTTCAGTTTTATTTATTATAAAATTGCTCCCCAAACAGAATCTGCCATACCTTTAATGTCAATCTAATATTAAAAACAAAACAAAACAAACAAACAAACAAAAAACTATTTCACAGCTCTTTCCACATAGGAACAAAAACTAAAATTTCTGGGAAAGATAAATCGTCTGGTGTAGTTGATAAACAAACAAAAACAGGAAATAATAAAGAACTAATGGTAGAATATCCTTGGAAATACTTGACAAAGAAAAGCCAAAAAACATATCACACACACACATACACACGTAGAAGTCCTTCTCTTTCTTTTGAAATGATCCAAAGTGAAAATGATATCAATGCCTAAGTAAAAACTACCTTAATATATCACAGGCCTGGAGAAAGCAAAATGGACTGAAATTGTGGCATGTTTGAGTGCTCTAAAAGTAATGCCTCCGCCAGTACCTTCAGTGCCCCTCCCTGAACGAAGTCATATTCTTCATAACACCTGGGGCCTGTACCTCATAAGCAATTTCATGATCAAAAAATAGAAATCCTTTCCTCTCTACTCATATAATTGAGAGTTCCACCCTATTCTTAGTGAAGTTCTTGGACTTCATCTTCTATGCTAACAAGCTATCGCTGACTCTGGCTGGACCCTGTCAATTCTACTTCTGAGTTCTTTAGTAGCTTTTCTTCCCCACGGTTAATAATGCAATGACTTCTGGACATAGTCCTTCTTTTTATACTTGTTGCTTTTTAAAATATTCTCTCCCTGCCATCTGGTTAACTTAACATAGATACTGCCCTAATCTCAGCTTCCACTCCAATTCTCTACAGAGTCCTGATCCAGGATTTCTATTTCACAACTACACATTTCACCCTGAATGCCTCCTCACCAGTTCCAATTCAAGGGATCTTAGATCTGACCTTTCCTTTATCCAACAATAGCAATAAAACCAACCTCTCCTAGTCACTTCCCTATTTCACTAATGATTCCAGTCATCCACAATCAAAATCCAAACTATCTTTGACTCACTCTTGTCATGCTTAAAGTCTGAAACATCAAAGTGGCTACATTAAGAACTTAGGTTCAGGTAAGAGAGAGCTGTATTCACCTCTGGCTCCACCATTTACTGCCTGCATAACTTAGGTATGTTACCTTAATTACGCAAACCTTCATTTCTATACCACAAAAATAAAATTAATATCAATAACTAACATTTGTAGAGCTGTTTATAAGTATTATATATATATAAACATTTAGTATTTACAATAATAAAATGAAATAGATACCATTATTTCTTTTCTATAGATGAGAAAACTGAAAAATAGAGAGTTATATAAATTGCCAAAAGCCACAAAGTAAGTGGCTGAGATTGAAACCCAGACAGTCTGCCTCTAAGACTGTAACCACCGTAGACACTGTCTTCCTGAAAATAATAATCTAGCTCACAGTGTTGTTGTGAGCATAAAAATAAAGCCTCTAAAATACTTGTCAATATTAGCTACCATTATCATTATAAATTTCTACTTCATAAAAGTCAGAAGCAAACCATCCAATATACAAATTCGTATAGCACTTATTCTTGGACCACATGAATTACATATTGCCTTTTATTACTTGACAATCATCTCACTACAGTGTGTATGTTACAAGTTGTTTTAAGCTGGGGATGGTGTATAAAACCATCCTATGTGTAATAAATGTTAGCAGATTTAATGTATGTCAAAGACTTTTTAATTGATTATTGTGACTCATATCCATTTCACAGTCTCTAACAGTCTGGCCTTTGGTTATCCTAAAGTTTATGGATGTGTGCTCATTCAGAGAATTCGTGTTTCTACAATTTTTGACCTCTTTGCTCAAGGTCAGCCTTCCTATATGGAGCTACTTCCTAGGCCCCATTCACTGACTTCTGAGCCAGACCTGCTTCTGAACCCCTTTCACATTCTGCACCTCACCATGGTCTCAGTTCCTTAGCATACCCAATGTCATTTCTCCATGCTTGCTCCAGGATGTGCTCAAGGCTCTAAGGCTTAAACACATGAAGCCATGCTCAAAGGTTACACCCACAAGTACCTAGATTGTACACCAGGAGCTTATGTGATGTTGCTAGGATAACAACACTATGTTAGAATGTTGTTTTCTAGAATTTCAAAATCAACAGGGAGGAGCTAAGCTTTGCCACAATAAGGACGTTGCTTTTATTTTAAAATGATTCTCAAAATTCTCAAAAACAATTATGACATGAAAAAACTATTTTCAATATTTATGTTAAAGGTGTGAATTATAAAAGACTGTGTACAATATGGACTAATTCATGTATGCAATAATGTATGCATGCATAGAAAAGTGTATGGATGTTGATATACTGAAATGTGCATAGTTTATAGTAAAAAGCAGAAATTATGAATAATTTCCCTCTTATTTATCTGTATTTTCTATTTTTTACTATAAATCTTTATTATTTGTGTAAGATTTTAAATAATATTTAAATTATTTAAAAATCTGTTGAGTTTTCATTAATCTTTGTTATTGTCCCCATGCTGAGTTAGAACATTTTCATTAATCCTTGTTATTGTCCCCAGTGCCATATAATTAGCAAATTATCTGGCAGTATTTTATATAAATAATCTGGAAAACTAAATTTTGCTCATATGTTTCATATCTTAAAATCTCACCTAAAGTCCATTTCTCTAGGTAATCTTTTACTCTTTCTTTCTGGCATCAGCTATACAGATACTGAGACCACTGATAAGTTAAATGGATGCTTTAAATGTCTTTAAATTTCAAAGACACTATGTGTTCAATTTTCAGTTAATCATACATCTTTCTTAGGCAACTAATTTTTCCTGGCCCCTGGAGTTGTTTCATAAAACAAGTTTTGCTGTACACATGCATTGTTTTTTGGCATTATCCATCTAGAATATAGAATACCCTAAAAACAAGTTTAGCTATTTTATTTTTACATAGATGTTTTTAAAGAATACAGTTGCCATTTCCTTTGGAGAAAAAATAAACTCTAAGGTGTCATGTAGCAACTAAAACAAATGACATGTTGTCTAGATACCAATACTGCAAAAAAATTCCAACCCTATAAAGTAGGATGAAAACAAAATATAATAAACTTTCCTACAATAAATAGGGTCCTTAAACATTGCTCACTAGCACGCAGCACAGCAATTCAGTTATGTGTTTCCAAATAAAATCAAACCAGCTTGTTTTTCAAAGTGAAATAGTACTGGTGGTTGGAATTTCAGCCCAGAGTACTGACCAAATGTGAATAACTTTAGAAGGAGCTGTTAATGGTAAAAATCTGCCTGTAGCTTGGTCTAGCAAAACCTTGGTGAATAGAAACAAAAGAGAATCTACTAAAGTTTAAGCAACCTGTAATAGGACGGTAGGCAGGCAATTAATATACTACATGAACAAATTTGTATGAAGAAAATATATATGCAGAGAAAAAATGTTTAATGAGATATTCAAAATTGTGTTAACACAGTTGTCGTTTCATGGTGTCATTGTAAGAAGTTTGCAATCAAGTTTTTCTACCAGATTCATTAACACTTCTTATGATTTAAGGATAAGATTCATTCCATCTAATCAGAGATTCATTCTATCTAATCAGCAGAAATTTAGCATACCTGTCCCTTTTTTTTTTTTTTTTTTTTTTTTTTTTTGAGACGGAGTCTCACTCTGTTGCCCAGGCTGGAGTGCAGTGGCACGATCTCGGCTCACTGCAAGCTCTGCCTCCCGGGTTCCCACCATTCTCCTGCCTCAGCCTCCCAAGTAGCTGGGACTACAGGCGCCGCCACCATGTCCAGCTAGTTTTTTGTATTTTTAGTAGAGACAGGGTTTCACCATGTTAGCCACGATGGTCTCGATCTCCTGACCTCGTGATCCGCCTGCCTCGGCCTCCCAAAGTGCTGAAATTACAGGCGTGAGCCACTGGGCCCGGCCTTGCCCTTTAAAATTGTCAAAATAAAGGCTACTAAAGAGAAGCACGACTTTCTATTGATTTGAACACTGATGCCCAAAAATCTGTGTCTTAAAAAATCTGTAGATTTTGGATTAATGTAAACTCTCTCTCATAATTTTTTTCTGAATAATCCCATAAACTACGAATGCAAAACGAAGAAAACACAAGATTTTCAACACTTGGTCTATAGCAACCTATGGTACACAACAGGGAATAAAGAGAGAGTTTGACTTAGAGTCAGAAGACCTGGTGTTCAACCTTGACTGTGTCTCTTACTAACTTTATAATTTACTGGTCACAATTTTTGCTTTAGTTTGGAATTTTAAAGACAGCATATTGTTAGGTATATTTTGGTGGGGCTGATGTGAAAGTGTAATGAAGTTACATACGACAGTGCTCATTGAGCCAAAAATGCCTATATAGAATAGTCGGTCAGATGATGATTATTCTTGGAGGCTCTATATTCTGTTGTGTGTATTCATTTTAGTACAATAAGAATAATTTATAAAAGACACTAACAAGCTCCTAGTCATCGTATGACATAAAGGTGTCTTTTAGGAACCAGTCAATTAATTAAAAAGAAAAGTTTACTCTCATACCTACACACCTATGTATACATCTAGGCTCATGTCAGCATTATTCACAACAGGCAAAAGATGGAAGCAATCTAGATGTTCATTGGAAAAATAAAATATGGTGTATACAGACACTGGAATATTATTCAGCTGTTAAAAAGGCATGATATTCTGATACATGCTATGTCATAAATGATCATTGAGAACATTATGCTAAGTAATAAAAGGCAGATGCAGGAAAACACGTGTTTTGTGATTTTAATTATATCAGGAATCTAGGACACAAAGTAGATGAGTGGCTACCAGGGACTGAGGAGAGGAGGAAATGAGGAATTAATATTTAATAGGTACAGAGTCTCAGTGTGAGATAATGAAAAAGTTCTATAGATGGGCACGGTGGCTCACATCTGTAATCCCAGCACTTTGGGAGACCGAGGTGGGTGGATCACTTGAGGTCAGGAGTTTGAGACCTGCCTGACCAACATGGAGAAACCCCATCTACTACAAATGCAAAATTAGCCGGGCATGGTGGTGCATGCCTGTAATCCCAGCTACTCGGGAGGCTGAGGCAGAAGAATCGCTTGAACCTGGGAGACGGAGGTTGTGGTGAGTCGTGATTGCGCCGTTGCACTCCAGCCTGGGCAACAAAAGAAAAACTCTGTTTCAAAAAAAAAAAAAAGATTATTATTTTTCTACTTCTCTGATAGTAGTAGGGAGGCAGAGTGCAGGACTGACCGTCTAGCACTGATACTTGCGTCTAAACTATTTTAATATATTTGTAATTTGGTCCTGAAGCTCATTTTTGTGCCTCCATATTCTAAATATTTATAGGATGTACAATACAGTGTTTAGTTGAACTTCTTGTTATTTTTATACAACTTTTGTCACTACATCTTGAAAGTTCAAGCAATAACAACATCAGAAAAAATAATAATAGCCACCCATATTAAGAACTTACTCTGTGTCTGGGATGATGACAGATGCCTTTAATTCTTCTGTAATTCTCACAATGGCCAGATTTATAAAAAGAAAAATAAGGCATTGATATGGTCTGAATGCTTGTTTCCCTCTGCCCCCAACCCCACCACCACCAAATTCTTATGTTGAAACTCCCTAATGTGATGGTATTAGAATATTAGAAGGTGGGGGTTTTGAGGACGTGCTTATTTCGAGGGTGAAGCCCTCATGAATAAGATTGGTGCCCTTATAAGGAACTGAGGAAACCAGAGTTCTTCCTTTCCACCAATGTGAGAACACAGTGAGAAGATGCCATCTATGAACCAGAGTGTAGGCCCTCACCAGACAATTTATGGTGTTTTGTTTTAGCAGCTTGAAAAAACTAAGACAGACATTAAGTGTTAATTAACTTTGCCTAAAGTGATGCAAATGGTTGATCTCCTGTCTTGCTTTCCAAATTATTTTTGTTAATAATATTAACTCCTATTTCTTATCATAACAGACTGAAAATAGGTGTGTAGGCATGAGAGTAGACTTTTTTTTTTAATTAATTGCCTGGTTCCTAAAAGACACCTTTATGTCATATGATGACTAGGAGCTCGTTAGTGTCTTTTATAAATTATTCTTATTGTACTAAAATGAATATATACAATAGTATAGAATGTTTCATTTTAGTCATTTTAAGTGTACAGTGCAGCCATCACCAGTCCATCTCTAGAACTTTTTCATTATCTCACACTGAGACTCTGTACCTATTAAATATTAATTCCTCATTTCCTCCTCTTCTCAGTCCCTGGTAGCCAGCCACTCATCTACTTTGTGCCCTAGATTACTGATATAATTAAAATCACAAAACACGTGTTTTCCTGCGTCTGACTTTTATTACTTAGCATAATGTTCTCAATGATCATTTATGCCACAGCATGTATCAGAATAGCATGCCTTTTTACAGCTGAATAATATTCCAGTGTCTGTATACACCATATTTTATTTTTCCAATGAACATCTAGATTGCTTCCCTCTTTTGCCTGTTGTGAATAATGCTGACATGAGCCTAGATGTATAAATATCATGTTTTCAATTATTTTGTGTATATAGCCAGTTCTTGTTGCTGCAACAGAATACTAGTACTGCATCTTTGGAAAAGAGAATTCAACAAAAATTAGGCAGGCATTGTGGTGGGCACCTGTAATCTCAGCTACATGGGAGGCTGAAGCAGGAGAATCACTTGAACCCAGGAGGCGGGGGTTGCAGTGAGTCAAGATAGTGCCACTGCACTCCAGCCTGGGCCACAGAGGCTGTAATTCCTTCATCCCTTTATAAAACACCAGCTTGAGTTTCATCATTCAATAAATATAGTCTAATAATTTTATTCCTCAAATGTACTATGTTGCCCACGTGGAATAGATTATACTGACCTAAATTCTTTCTTCCACTAACCTTGAAACTTACAAGTTTAGTCTGTGAACTATGTGGTAATAAAAATTACTTTCATTATAAAACAAGTTTATAACAAATATTTCATACACATCAAAAGGATGAAAAGATTTCAAATTTTAGAAAAAGAAGGACTTCTTAAAAAGAATTACAATATATCTCAGTTGATAGCCTATATACGTAAACCATTAACATCAGTTCAAGTTAATAACAACTTGATTCTAACCCATAATTTAAAATTTTATACTTTCATAGTATTTTACATGCTTCTCTGTAGTTCACCAACAATACTTTATGAGAGCAAAAATTAGTACACTTCAAAGTTTAAAACCTGAGGGTCAAAATTAGGAAATATCTATTCATTTAAGCAAAGTGACTAAATGTACTCAAAAGAAGCAGAACTGCTTTTCGTACAAATGAATGTCCCTTCATCAAAGCACAGTGCTAAATGTTATTATTTTGAGGCAAAACTTTATAAATATAAATAATTTATCACACATGGTATGATTCATCATACAACTAAGGAATGTAACATAGCTTGAAATCATGTAAAAATGTTTACAGCATAAGAATGACAAAGAATTCAAAAACATGAAGTATGCTTGCTCTAATAATTTAGAAAACAATAGATGCTTTTTTCATGGCCTATTTTCCCCAGAACAGGCTTATCATATTATTAATTTTATCCAGAGTCTTTGTTTCTTTTTTATGTCCTCGTGGTTTATATGTGCTACTGCACAATGTGTATTTGATGTCAAAATTCTCTTCATTGAAAGAAACTTTTTAGGGTGTGAGTATATTCATGTGTCTATAAATTTACCCAGTGACAACTGTTGCTGATGCTAACATTTATTGTTCACTAGGTGTTACATATTATACTAAATAATTTACATACTTAGTTTTAACTATATAAAATTGTGGATGTTTATTTTTAATCTATAAAGAGGGCAGTTTCATATGGTTCATCCTGAGATTTTAGTTCATTCATTTCCCATAAGAACCATGAGATAGCTATTTATATATGTCTATTTATGTATGTATATTTAGTTATGTATGACTTATTTTATTTTACAGATGATGAAAGTAAGTCATAGAGATGTGAAATATCTTGTCCAAGGTTACCTACATAGTTAAGCAACAAACTCAACAAATGCATTTGGCAATTTGACTCTATAGGCCATTGAATGAACTAGTCTGTTACATTATAACAAGATAACAAGCAGTGAAATATACTCTGTGGGGAAGTTTGCTTCCTTTCTGGACTCCTTCCCTTTGGTAACCTACTCAAAGCCTGTAACTGCCTCAAGTATGGTCTGACTATAAACAGGAGCATGGTATCACCTAAGAGCTGCTAGAAATGCAGACCCCCGGGGAGTCTGAATCTGCATTATAATAAGATTCACATGTTACAGTGTTTCATATGAACCTTACCTTTTAAGAACAGATCTAAGCTGTCTTCATTTTAAGACTTAATAAGCATATGCAAAACAATCCATCTACATTCAAAAAGTAAAGACAAAATAAGTCTACATGTAATAAAATGTCCTGGTTCAGGTAACCTGTGTTCAATAAGAAATATACTTTAGATGTAATTTTGGGTGTACACAAAAAGAATTCTTGTGAATGCATACATTCCCCACACCCTTCTTTTCATCCCACATACCTCTTTAACTTACTCAGTGAATAGACGTCTATTATGTCTCTATTGTCATGAGATTGTGTCTTCAGTTTGCCATTTTACTCTCTGCGATTCACACAAACTATGGCTTTCCCTTTACACTTAGAACTTTAAGCCTTTATGTACAATCCCTGACATAGTGACATGGAGTATATCTTCCCACTAGATGGCAGTAACGGCAATTTAATAATACATGTAAAGACATTTCTAGCTTGCTACAGGGCACTGCAAACAATGACTTTGAGTGAGGGTTTCGTGAATTGCTGGTTTTAATATAGGGAGCAATGACTTCGTGACAAATTGGAGAACAGTTTTTCTCTTTTGATATCTATGTTTAAATTTTGTTTTGCATGCTTTTCAAGATTAAAAGTAGTCTTGTTTGCATCTCTTACCCCTAGCTATAAGGAGCAGCTATTTTATGAATAATTTTCACTGGTAAGAGTGATAGACAGGTGGTCGCTAAAATAAGATATTTTGTTAGCATAACTATATAAATCATTTTCTTATTCCATTTTTAAGTAGATCTTTCCTTTTTTCTATAAATGACCATATATATAATTTCTAAATGAAGATATTCAAGATTCTCATGAGAAATCACATCTCGGATTGATAAATTTATTTTTATTAAGTTTCTTTCCAGTAAATGTTTTAAGAGGACCACATACAAATGCCCTATAGAAGTTAAGCAATAACAGCAAGGAGAGAAGTTTATAGTAAAATGATAATAGGATTTTAGCACATATAAATGCAGTTCTATAGACATTCTATTTAGTGTTTAAATATGACTTTTTGCATTCAGAATGTTTTTACATAAATACTTAAGAGAGAGGATGACAAAGCTTATTAACAAATATGGAAATTTCTTTAGGGATATAATTATGCAACCTCATTGTTGCCTTGATATTTCAAGGGATTGCAAATACATTTGCCATTGATCACACTTGTCTTATATTGATCTATGTTGAAACTCTAAAAGTGCTACCCCAGTGCTTCTCAAACTAACTGTGGTCTAAGCCAGACAATTTTTCCCTAAATCATGAACTAACACTTTGCAATTTACAGTAAAAGTGGATAACTGGAGAAATTAAATGTAAAAACTGACATTAAAACATTCATATTGTATTATTTGAATCAACAGACACAAACGTTGGGTTGATTTTCTATGAAATGTTCTAAATGCTTACTCTCTATTTTTGTACTTCCATGTTTTCTAATGGGTATCAAACCGTTCTCGGAAGGGCTTGGCCCACGGACCCCATTTTGCATAGGGCTGCCCTAGACTGCTTGCTAGCAGAATGGAGCCACATCTTGTTGGAGAGTTAGGTTCTAAAGCAACCACGCATGCTAAAAACCTGGGGCCTCTCAATTAGTCTAGTAAAGGCAGGATTTTTATTTTTATTTTTTAATTTGGCTTCTTTGTTATCCATAATGATGTGATTGGTTCCCATTTAGATGCCATGCAGTAGGAAAAATACATATATCTTAATGCTGGACTTACACTGAGTACAAGATAGGTGCCAAAGATGTGATGTTCCAGGCACAGAAACTGATACATGTCTCCCAGCGGGGACTCAGGTCTTCACCTCTGGAGGACACACTGTCTTTTGCCACTATGCTGTGTCCTTCAGTCTGCATCCTCCTCCCTCCACCCCCACCTGCTCTTTTTCTTCCCCACAGTGAGTACCAATGACCATATTCTCTTCCAGAGCCACATCAAAAGATTAAACAATGGCAACTTATACTGTTAGAAGGAAAAACACAATATTTGCTCATACAGTCTGACAGTTTGTAGACATCAGCTGAGCTATGCTCACCCACTTTGGAGCACGATGAAAGGCCAACCAGCTTTCTGTGAGGACATTTTTCAGAAGCACTTTAGTAATAAGTCAATGGCAAATAGGCCTAAACACTGATGTTTTGTGTCTGAGATCTCAATTCTGTTTGGATATTGTCACATTAATTTTCTAAAAATGTTATTTAATTTCAATATTATCCCATAAACATATATGTATGAAGAATATAAATATTCATACATACATTTTGAAGGTGTCTGACACATGTCAAACTAACATCAGTAACATATGTTTTACATCTAAAATCCAAAATGAATTGTCAACTTTTATCATTTGATTTTATATAATTTAGCTGAGACGGACCTGAATCTTAGCTTTAGACTATTTCGGATTTGGCCTTACATATACAAATTCATTTATCACTAAATTGAAAATATTTTCTAAAAAAAAAAAAATACTCATGGAGTTATTTTAATTTCAGAACTTTATTAATACTTTTTGTAATTTTATATATATTTTGTGTTTTTCTCATTCTAATATAATGTTCAAAATGGGGAATATATTAAAATTATCCATTTTATGTATCACATAGGAAAACACACCAAATTTCCCTAAGTACGTACATTTATTTGCCAGGCATAGATCAGAAAACTAGAACATTTTATCTGTACTAGTTTCTCCATTTGGTATAACACTCTGTTTTTATTTGTTTGTTTTGTTATTGTATCAAAGGTGTATGTTTAAAAATACCAATCAGTATTTGAAGCTCGTTAAAATTAGCACCATTTATCACTCTGCCAGACTTTTTAAAATACACACATAAAGCAAACAAAACAATAATAACCACAAAACAAAAACACTACACAAAACTGATTTGCATACCATGTAAATCTGTTTTTAAGAAAGCAGTCCTCAGGAAACTAAGGACCAATTAGTAGAAGAATAACTTACATAAGAACTATTTTCTAATTTTCTGATACTATTTACTTCCAAATGAACACTTAATTATTGTACAATTGCCTATATGAGTTTTTATTAATATGCATTATTTTATATGCATGTATGTGCAGCCAATGATATTTTTTGCAAAAAGTTTATTTTTTCAAGCATCACCAAATATATTTGTATTACTTTAAAGTCTAATATGCTACTTTTTATGTGCTAAGCCATGAATTTCAAAGAGTACAGTGAATATTGTACATGGTTGTGTATATGTCTGAATATCAACTAGAGCTAAGCATTGAAAAAATCGTATAAAAACAATAGTACACAGAAGACATTTCTATCTAAGAGTAATGGACTGGGAAAAGTCAGCTGAAAATAAATGTACACATTTGGAGACAAAATTTTCATATAAATGAAGAGGAAAGTTTGATTAGAATTTAATTTTTAAGATACAAATAGAAATAATGCCAATTTAGCTATTTTTTAAAATTAGGTTTAATTATAACTCATGCAATAACTTAAGGATGAAAAAAGCATTGGATGCTACACGTAAAATTCTTTTTTGTTTTTTGAGACGGAGTCTTGCTCTGTCACCCAGGCTGGAGTGCAGTGGCGCGATCTCGGCTCACTGCAAGCTCCGCCTCCTGGGCTCCCGCCATTCTCCTGCCTCAGCCTCCCGAGTAGCTGGGACTAAAGGCGCCGCCATCACGCCCAGCTAATTTTTTGTATTTTTAGTGGAGACGGGGTTTTACTGCGTTAGCCAGGATGGTCTCGATCTCCTGACCTCTGTTACACGTAAAATTCTTAAACAACTCCATAATAGAGCACATCCTCAAATCCTTTAACTTATGTTTGACTTTAGCGAGGAAAAGAGGGTCATATTTGTAACATCATTTGAGAAGACTACCTTTTTCCCAAGAACGTCTATTAAGCATTTGGATAATGATGATGGTGATTATGATGACAAAGAGGACAAAGATAACAGTTAGAATTTCCATGGAACTTCCTGTATGCCAGTATTGCTTTAAAGGCTCTACATATATTATTCTATTCTGTTGTGAGAATCAGATAAATTATAGATCAAATATTATGTTATTAATATTCTGTTTTGAAGCATCTAGTATCTGCAAGTTCACTCTTCCAAAGTACTGCCGTCAGTGCTGAACCAAGTTCCCAGCTTCTCGCAGGCTAGTTTTCATGTAGCAGAGTGAACTCTTTTATTGATTGATTGATTCTTTTTGAGACACAGTCTCGTTCTGTCACCAGGCTGGAGTGCAGTGGCGTGATCTCGGCTCACTGCAACCTCCACCTCCCAGGTTCAAGCGATTTTCCTGCCTCAGTCTTCCAAGTAACTGAGATAACAGGCGTGGGCCACCAAGCCTGGCTAATTTTTATATTTTCAGGAGAGATGGGGTTTTGCCATGTTGGCCAGGATGATCTCAATCTCTTGACCTCATGATCCACCCTCCTCCGTCTCCCAAAGTGCTAGGATAACAGGCGTGAACCATTGCGCCCCGCCACAGATTGAACTCTTAAAATATATAGATTCACTTATATATGATATGAACTGAGACCTCACTGATCAAAAGCCTCCAAGGGCCCAGTTGACTTAGGAAAAGCAATCCAATATTGTTGATACGGCCAGCAAGGTCTTTCATGGCCTTACTTCACCATCTTGCTGTCTCTGGTATAGTTCAAATATGCCTCACTCTGCTCTCCTTGAAAACCCGACTGGCTCTTCCCCCTGCCTCGGGGTGCCCTCTCCCAGGGTATGCATGGTAGCATACTTCTTCACTTCTTGCAGGTCTCTTCTCAGATGCTACCTACTCCAAAAAATCATCTGCAACCAAAAATAGATGAAACAGTCCCCACAGCCACCCAATCAGCTTTATTTTTCTTCACACTATTTGACACTGTCAAAAACAGTATGATGTTTTCTATTTGTTTGGTTTTTGGCTTAATGTCTTCCCCCTCCTTTCCATGTGCCCCCAGCACCACCTATAGAATATAAGAGCTATGTTTGCTTGGGACTTTTTGTGTTCACTACTATAACCTGAACCTTTAGAAGAGTACCTGGGGTATAGTAAGCATTTAATCAATGGTGATACATTGAATTGAATCATTCTTGCCAATTTTCTCCTTAAGTTTGAGCTGAACTACATCTGCCTGATCCACACTGTTTTTGCTTAGAACTTAGGCTCAATGCTAACCACACACACACACACACAACACATATATACAAAGACTTTTAAACACTTGTTAATTTAAAAAGCTTCTCAAAAGCATGATCTACCTTTGCTATATTATTGTTAGGATTTAAATTTTGTACAGGAAATATACTCTGTGCATGCAAAATTTAAGAGGGAAAAAGTCAGATGCACCTAGCAGTATGGTAGGTATACTATATCAGTATACTATGGGAAATGTGAGTATGTAATAGACATAATATTAATATAATATGTGTGTAATACATGTTAAATATGTAATAGAGTGTATACAATATATATCATAATACATATATATAGCTTTCTGATTACCTATGCCATTCTAAACAAAATTGCTATAATGTTTTCATTAAGGAATATTATTTACTCTTAAATATGATTATATCCTGTTTTTTTTCCTTGAATTATATTCACTTGGATTAATCCATGGCTTAACTTACTTTTGCTCTCTTCATTATACCTAGTCAATCTAAAGAAAATCCTGCATCTGCCTTTATATCATTGGTAGGAGTTTAGCAAATCTATTCCCTAACTCATTCCTTTCTACTGACATATGATTTTATAATGTGATTTTTTTCACCAAATATGGTGTCTGAAAAGTACAACCATGATATCATAGTGAAGCATGTATTCTACCACAGGGATCAGGTATTTTTGGAGAGAGATAGCACTAGATAACAAATAGATTAGTAAAAGAACATTGTCTGCCAAATTGCAACTCACGTTGTACCTCTTGGTTTCCTGCTTTGCCATAGACATCAGAGTCATTTTCATGTGGTTATCAGATCTGGAGTTAAAATATCCCTGAGATTTGCAGTCCATGATAATATTGGTACTTTTTACTATGGCTATGATAAAAAAAAGACAATGAATATCCGGATTTTTATTTTCTTAAATTAAAAATAGCCTGCCTTCATATGGAATATTCTGTATATTAATTTGAAGGGGTATCTATACAAAACAAAATGAAGAGCAATGTGTTTGATAGTTTCTCTATAAAAACAAACCACATAAACAAAATCACATCCCTCTTTCTAGCAAAAGAGATGTACAAATGTGCATCTATGTTTTCTGAGCTTGGAGAAGCTTATGAGTGAGGTAGAGAAACACACACCACACTCTTATATTGGCTGCCTCAGGATGAGAGGAGGAAATGATTAGTAACTTTCTCTTTCTATGTGTCTGCTTTGAGTTTTAGAATCGACTGCCTTTATAATTATATATCTATATAATTATGTTTACATATTTATACGTATTTATATAATTTACTTACATATACTTATATAATTTATTTAAATATATATTATATGTCTGTGTAATATATATATAATACATAATGGTATATTATTATATGCCTGTATAAACTCTGTGTGTGTAACATACACATATTAATATATACACATGCATATATATATATATCTAAAGTTGCCAGTTGTTTTTAATTTAACGTTGTTTTTCCATGTTTTATTTCTGGAGGTGATTATTAAGTTTACTACTGTGTCAACTGTCTTTGGGTAAGAAATGTTATACACAAGAAGAATATTTTACTGTCAGGAAAGGTTGTAAATCTGTTCCACTAAAATACTGATTAGTCGTTTAGCCAAAAACAATATTTTAAATTATTCAAATAAGTAATGAGAAATAGTACAGTATTTCCACCAGTCCATTGCATATGCTATGTATGCATTTCAGAAGAAAATGTGTGACTGATATAAAATTTTTATTATAAATAATAAACATATCAGGATGCATGGTTTTGAGGTAGCAATGGTACTATATAACATCTGATGTAAGTGTGTATTAGTTGCAGAGGTAATCTAACTCCAGTAAAGAAGGTATTGTTATACCTATTTCACTTGGTTTAATAACTAGATCTTCTGACTGACAAAAGTTTAAATGTACCATAAACGTTAATTATTTTTAGCACAGTAGAAAGAAAGAAAATATATGTGTTATGCTAATAATAATAAATTTATAAGCATTTGCACAAAAAAATCTCTTTAAGGGAAAAAAGGACATTGAATTAGAAGAGAAATACTTTTATTGGCTTTTCTCAAAAATAGAACTGTACTGAAGCTTGCCAAATCCAAAAATTATTAACTGGCAGAGTCAAGTTAAAAACATTTCAACTTCACATAAAAATATACTTTGAGTTCTAGGGGTGCTACTCACATTCTATGCCCTATAGTAGCATACAAAACTGGAATGGAGAAAAAAAATCACCAAATATGGTATGGCATGTTACAGTGCAATATTAAAACAATATGTCTTTCAAATAATGAAGACTTACTGTTATTTTGGTGCTATCTCTTTACAGTGCCATTTTAATAATCAATAACATGAAATGAAAAGTAATCAATACATAGTCATCATCAAAAATTTCCATAAACTAACCTACATCCAAATCATTTATTTCATGCTTATTCTTTAGAAAATTAAAATTAAAACATACTTATTAAAATGGAATGTCTAAAATGCTTAAACATTTTACTTTAAAACCTGTCAGTTGAAACCATCTTCCCTATAATAAAAATATTATTCTTCTTAGACTCCCTGATAACTACTACACAATAATATTAATCATATTACTAAAGTGCTTCACTAGGAATAATTAATCTAATTTATTGTAGGTCTGTTTTCTAAGTTTGGAAATATATAACTTCCAAACATCAAAATTCACAGGAGGCAAAATTAATAAAAATATTAAAAGAGGTCCTAGATCCTTGATGTACCATATGACCCAGCCATCCCACTACTGGGTATATACCCAAAGGATTATAAATTATGCTACTACAAAGACACATGCACACGTATGTTTATTGCGGCACTATTCACAATAGCAAAGACTTGGAATCAACCCAAATGTCCATCAGTGACAGACTGGATTAAGAAAATGTG
>NC_045452.1:62781696-62816388 GCF_002776525.5 Piliocolobus tephrosceles
GTATTTAATTTCTCCTATTTTTTTAAGTGACTGTTAATTTTTTAGGAAATAAACGTTATTTGGACCAAAAAAAAAAAAAAAAAAGAGGTCCAGTCACAGTTAAGTTTCCATGAAGTCAAATTTTACTGTTGCTATTTTTATTGCTGTTTACAAAATATGAAAAATATTTTAGAGACAAAAGTGAAAAGAAAAAAATCACCATTCAATTTGTTTAATATCTATAAATTTATGAACTTTTTTTAGTCGTGGGGTTATTAGTAAAATGCTACTTTTAAAAAAGTTTTATTTTAATTGTGGCCATTAAATATATCATAAAAAGTCGAATGTATAAAATTATAATACTAGAGAGACTATTTCAAGTTTTTAAGAAGTATTTGAAAATAAGTAATTTTATATGCTCTATTTACAATTCATTCCTTACTAATCTTATTAGCTGATATTAGCCATCCAGAAATTCCTTATTCACAACAGTAACTAAAAGAATTTAAAATGAGGTAAAGATTTGAAAAACCTGTGTTTACTTATGAGGTTTTACAAGTTATATTCCAACTCTGTGAGAAGCTACAAATATTAACAAAATGATTGATGGGTTAGTCCAGTTTTTCAAACAGTAGAATATTAATGTAGGCTGCAGAAAGAATGTTTTCCTTCGTTGACCTAGTTCATTCATACTTGGCAAAATATTTGGAAACTAAAACATTAGGGAAGTCTAGCCTCCTCTACAGACCATGAATATGCAGAAAGAAAAGCAAAATTGAAACTTACAACCCAATGTCTTAAGATTTAATTTTACGATGCTATTATCTATTTTTTTGTATAAAAAACTACATGATATATAAACAGTTCAATTATAAATACATACACAAACACACACATCCATATACATATATGTGATGCTTGTGGTTAAACATTTGTTTAAATAACAAATGGTTATTGATCTGTTTAATATTGAAGTAAACTAGTCAAATATTGATAACAAAGTCTATAGTAAATTTTTAAAAATCAAGCACCACATTACTTCATCAAGCAATACATTGACATTTGTTAAATACAATAATGTAAGATTCTGGTCAGTTTTATGGTTTTTGTAGTCCTAGTAGAACATAAGGGAAAATAAACAAAAATCCATAATTTATTCTGTTAGTGCCTATACTTTACTTTAAAATGCTCCTGTAGAGAGATTTCACAGTACCTTTTTTTTTTCTTTAATGTACACACTACAAGTTAGCCAAAATTTAAAGAAATCTAATCAGAGATCCACTCTCTACATTGGTTAAGATTTGTCATTTCCTAATCAGTAGTTTATCCTCTAGGGGCACCTGTGGCAACTGCTTCAAGTCTCCAAATACTGCACTGTGAAACTACACATGGGAGCTTGGTAATTTACAAGACAGTTACAAATAACTTTTCACTGATGAGACAAATGATGATCAAGATATGTGATTGGCAAGAAACACTGGGGTATCTCCCCATTGTGGGAACAAAGTAAAATAATTCCAGGAAAAGGTTGCGAGTCTCACATCTTTGAAGTGGTACCTTCCATCTAAAATCTATTTGAATTGGTACCCACTCCTGGACATATAAGGAGGGTCCTTTACCTACTACTACTAGAAGGCTCATTGCTCCTGCTACCAGAATACAGTTGCATTTGCTCTGCAGTGAACTTTTTCTACAAAGCGCTGGATGGCATGCCTAAAAAGACAAGGAACAGAGACTCCCTCCAGATTATTTAGAACAAGCTATTTGATTTTGTACCTGATTGTTAATAAAAGTTTGTACCTTTGCAGAAATTGATCAGTAACATTTGTTTCTTGGTGTTTTTGTTTTTGAAACAACCTAATTAGTAGCAAATTTGTAAGAGAAGAGACATTTACCTCCTACCTATCTCTCATTTGTCAAAGGTCAAAATATTGACAAAAAAATCCCTAATTTGTTGAGGCAATGAATTACCTTAGATCAATTCCCACTCTCAGCATGTTAAATAGGAGATAACTCAGGTTAGAGTAGTTCATTTTTGCTAGAGAAAGTCACAATCAGTCAGGATGCTTTAGATGATGCTGGAGTACCAACCAGTTTAAAATCACAAAGAAGTATTTCTCCCTCACATTAAACGTTCATTACAGGTTAGCAGGGAAGCTTTCCTGACCGTAGCATCTTAGCTAAGCAAGATAACGGCAACTTCCACCTCAAATGTGGAGAAAGATGCAAGCAAGATGAAGGAACGCTGGAAATTAAATACTCTGGCCCCAGGCACACTTGCTCACAATTACTTTTCTGATGCCATCACGAGAGCTGGGAAAAGGAACTTGATTCTGTCACACAAAACATGAGAAAATCAGAAATATTTGCTATTTAAATTACCACAGCAATTCAATACCTACAGTTGAAACCTCAGGTTTCCTGTTTTGAACAGTGTATCTTAAGTTACAGTATGCCCGAAAATTCCACTTTTCTTCAAAAAAAAAAAAAAAGGGCGATTAAATTTGGTTTTGCTATTTAACTAAGATTGAAATCTATATGACTGAAATTAAATCTATTTTAACCTGAACAACCTAGAATATGTGTAGGCAAGTTTAAATATATAAATGATATAAACAATCAATAAATTTTTTTTTGTCATGGGAATCCTTACAAAAGGATAGAAAAGATATTAAACTTTATATTTAAACATTACAACAGGAGAGGTCAAATTGTTATTTGCATAGTAAAGACTGAGTATTTGTTAAAATGGATATTTTCAGGTCCCTGGACTAATATTAAGATTTAATAGGTCTGACACTTGAATTCAGAAATCTACATTTTACAATGCACCCATTTAATCTGCTGTAGGCAATACTGAGACCACATTTTGAGAAGTGATGCTGTAGCTGATTGGTTCCAGGAGGCAAGAAGCATAAATATGAAACTGAATTGAAGAAAAAGTAAGGGTTCAATCAATGCATGGCAACTTTCATTTGGTTGCTGTAATTATATTAAAATTATAAAAAGCATCAAAAAACACCTGACTCAGCAGTCTCCAAAAGATGCAGTGGAAAGGCGGTGGCATTGTCTCTCTGTTCTAATATGCAATCAGCCCCCATTTAAATTAGGGAGAATAGAATCATATTATTCTCTTTGTAGATATTTCCGAATTGATATCTCCAATCCAGACTCCTTTCCTGAGTACTAAGCTCATATATCCAACTTTCTATCTCAGTATCTCCACTTGGTTACACCTTAATATGTCAATCTTTATATGTCTGAAATCAGATTTTTAACACTCATTTCCCAAACTGCTCATTTATCGAAGCCATTTCCATCTTAGTCCACGATAACTATTCTTTTAGATACTAAGGTGAGAACCTGGAAACCAGGCTTGACCTATTATTTCCTCTACTATTCTGTTGAGAAATGTTTTCTCAACCATTTTCTTTGTCATTCAGTAACACCTGTCAGTGTTTGAGATTCCTTGGAGAATCTCACCACTTCCTATTACTTCCTTTGTTACCATGCTAGTCTAAGCCACCACCATCTTTTATATAAACTGTTGTAATAAACTTCTAAGGGTCTCTTCAGAGATGTGCTGGTAAATGTTTATCAACAACTTTGTTTATAAATAATAAATAAGTATGTATAATGTTGCAAAACAAAAAGAAAAGAAGGAACGGGAGGAGGAGGAAGAAGAAGAAGAAAGGAAGAAATGCAGGAAAGATGACAGGGGCAAGAAACAAGGGAAGAAGAAGAAATCCTCTATAGTATTTCATATTTCCACATGGAATCACTTTCACCATGGCTAATTTCAAGTGACATGAGGGCATGGTTCAGGAAGAGATGCACACAATGGCTTCTGCTGAGTTGGTAGAAGCCCATTCCAACATAATGCTGGTTTTCCCTTCTTTGACCCTAGCCACCTAATATCCTCATCACCACATGGCAGTTGAAGTGACTCGAGTGGGATGATACCGTTCTTCTGCCCAACGCCTCCCAAGAGGCTCCCTGTGTCACACAGAGTAAGATCTCAGATCCTGTCAGGAACTCCAAAGCTTATTTGATGGTGCCCAGGCCCTGTCCTATAACCCTCTGGTCTCACTGCCTGCTACTGTCCCCTGGCTCACTGCACTCTAGCCACGCTGGCCTCTTACCTTGTCTTTCAACATACCAAGCATGCCACCACCTTGAAGCTTTTGCACTCACAATTCCCTCTGCTCATACTACTTTCTCTCTAGGTACAGGCTTGGTACCCTCTCTTGCTTCCTCTTGGTCTTTGAGTAAATAGCACCTAATCAGGGAACTATGCCCTGAACCTCTGAAAAAAACAAAACAAAACAAAACAAAACAGAAGACATGATGACCTTCAATCTCTAATCCTTCAGTTTGCTTTATTTTTCTTTATAGCACTTTTTACTGACTGACATTCATACACATATGTAAATAGATCATTATTAACATCAATATTTATGTGTCTGTCTCTTTAAGGACACACCCAGTTACATTTTCCCAGTTCCTGTGACAGTGTCTCCCACATAATGAACTAATAAAGTCTTATTGGCTAAAGAGACATGCAATATACAAGCAAATAAGTGAAGAAGGCAATTCTATAAAGAAAATAAAAAGATGGTGAGAGATTCCATGAGGGATACAAAGCGTCTGTGCCCAGTGTGGGGGATATCTCAAGTGGTGATATTTAAGCTAAGGTCAGAATGACAATGTAATTAATATAAACTGCACATGAATAAAAATTCATTACAGGATGAAAGAGGAGCAATAGCTTTCTGGATGATTTGGGGGGTTTTGAAGAAGAGCTGGTAAAACAAAACAACTTTTAGGTGTGTTCTCAAAAAGTATGCTCTGAGTCCTGGCATGATGAAGTAAAAAGATAATAATTTATTTAAAGGAGGAGGAGAAGAGGCAGAAAGAATCACCCTCTCCAGTCCTTTATCCTAAAGAATAGGAAGGAGCACTGCAAAATTCAAGGAGAAACCCTTATACTCGTATGAGCTGTTACTCTTTCAAAGTTTACAGTTTCAAAATTTATTTTTATTTCATATTTATCTCTCATCATAAACTTTGAAAATAGGCAGAGTTTATTATTCCCATCATTATAAGAAAGAACCGAAGACTCAGAGAGATGAATGCCTTCTCTAAGGTCAAAAGGCTAGCAAGTTACTGAACCAGGACCAGCAGCCAGGCGTCCTCATGCAGTCCATTATACTGTGTCCATTATGATATGCTGCCTTGATGAAAACTGGCAAAAGACTACCTGGAGGTTGCCAATCTGCTCTGTACGAACCCAGACCCCGACAGTTGACTTACATTTAAATTCCACAGAGTTGAATTAAAGGTTGACTTTGAATGCATGGCAGGAAGGTCAACAGTAACATTAACTTGCAAAGACTTCTTAATGCCCCCCAAATTAAGTACAGACTCCCATAGCTAGCATCCAAGGCTATCACAGTGTGACTCCAGTGAGAGCTTCCAGCTTTCCCTCATACAGTTTTAAGACCTTTTTGCCTACACCAGACCATTTCCCAAGTCACTAACCATGAATGAAAGCAAAGAGAGGGAACGGTGTAATTTGTTCCACCTGTAATATCTATCCTCTTCTTCCTCTCGTCTATTTCTGTCACAATCTAGCCATCTTTTAAGAAGTCTTTTTCAAACCCTTCAAGTCAGCTGTGATTTCCTCCTTTAAAGTGTTTCTTATGACACCAACAATCTCCTGCCTGGTACTACAGTTCATTGAAAAATTATTAAAAATCGTATTTCCCAAATAGGATGTAAACTTTTTTTTCTTAAAAAAAAATACTGTTCTTCAGTTCTGTATTCTTTTTCTAGAAACTCTGCCATATAATGGGGAATCAGTAAATATTTGTGGAATTAAATACAATTTATTCAAAGAGATGAATGCAACCTTCAAATTAGTGATTCCAACATTCCACTGAAGGCAGAAGTAAAAGATACAGGAGACATGGAGCACAGAGTGAAATCAATAAATCAAAGATTTGAGAGAATGAGAAAAAGTAGAAGTAAATGGAAAGAGTCAATTGCATCAACAGAAGCTGGCACAATGTATTGTGCACAGTAGCTACACAATAAGTGTCTGATGAATGAATAAATGAACAAAAAGAGGAGAGTAGAAGAGGATAAAGCACTACTGAAGATGATCTTAAAACAGGGTCATCAGTTTAAGCTAACTTGGCAAACTCTAAAAGAAATTAGGTTCTTGGTATAAAATACATTCTTCAAGAAATAAGGGGAGATATCCTGCTGAACACCTTTCTCTTCTATTCTCTTGTTATAAAGCGCTTTCCTCCTTACTTTAATTTGAAGCACAGAACAATTCTATGGGTAGGCAGAAGAAACATGATTCCACCCATTTTATAGATAAGGAACAGGATCAGGGAGGTTAAGTCTCTAGGTTAAGATCAGAATTAGGGCAAAGCAAAAACTTGAAGCAAAGTCTTCTAACTCTCCCACATTCTCACTGCAACCAATAGACCAGCCTCATCATCACCTCCTGGGGTCTTATTGGAAATGCAGATTCTCAGACTCCACCCCAGATACCTGAATCTTAATTGAATATTAACAATATCCCCAGGTTACTCCCCAGGTTCATTACAGGATGAAAGAGGAGCAACAGCTTTCTGGATGATTTGTGGTTTTTAAAAAAGAGCTGGTAAAACAAAGCAACTTTTAGGTATGTTCTCAAAAAGTACACCCTGAGTCCTGGAATGCTGGAGTAAAAAGATAATAATTCATTTAAAGGAGGAGGAGAAGAGGCAGAAATAATCACCCTCTCCAATCCTTTATCCCAAATAATAGGGAGGAGCACTGCAAAATTCAAGGAGAAACCCTTATACTCCTATGAGCTGTTATTCTTTCAAAGTTTCACTTGAAGAGTTACTTAAGAGTTACTCTCAAAGAGTTACTAAAGTTAAGTGCTTAACTGATACAAAACTAGAGAACCTATCTGCCTTCAAATATGTATATATCATGATCAGATACATTTGACTAGATAGATAGACAGTAATAGAATAACCATCACATAGAAATGTTATTCTTACATACATGCACATTTGACTATGTTTTATTTATGTTATTTTGCATAAATTTATATATTCAAATATATAGTAAAATATATATGTTACTTTTATATATATTCGGCTTATATATAGTTATTTATATTCTTATATATAGGATATATATGAATAAATATATTCTATATTTATACATTAATATATAGGATATATGAATAAATATAACTATATACAGTCAAACTATATATATTTGACCAAATATATTTGACAATATATATAGCACACTACGTATATTTGATCACATATACATATGTAGAGCAGTATATATAGCAATAGAAGAACCATCACACCATACATATTGATATGTGTATATATACATATAAAGTAATAGAAGAACTATCACATAGAAATATTCTTACTTAATACTGAGTATTAATATAACTATTTCTATATTAAATAACTATAATAAAGCAATAAATAATATCCTATAAACAATACTCAATATATATTACTAACGGATAATATATTTTATATAAAATATATGATAATAAATATGAATTAAAAAGAAACATATTTTAGATCCATGGATGTGGCCCTCAAAGAAAAAAAGAAATTTAAAGGATTGAGCCTCTTTTTAATGGAAGCAAAATTGAACAGCCTGGTGGAAGTAAATGAAGATGGATTCAATCATTTGAGAAAAAAAAGAATACAAAAGAGGAAACAAAGTAATGTAGCAAGCACAATAGTTGGCATCCATCTGTAAAAACAAAGTATTGAGGGTTGCTTATTTTAACACATGTTAACATTAGGGGGTCTGCATATACACAGAGACACTAAGTCAAATGGATTTGATACTCAACAAAAATAGGAAGGTTATGACACGCTAATGAAAGGAAATTGCTTTGGGTGATCTTATGTTAGTAAAAACAAATAATAATTTTTGGAAAGCAGGGCAATATAAAGCCTAAACATGGCTTTTTATAAACACATTCACCCCTCATTGCTCAGATAAAAGAATGGACAGGAGCAAGAAGGTCATTTCCCCTTTCAGAAGGGAGGGAGATTGTTTTTATTTTGCATTTTTTAAGGTTCAAATGCAGCATTTTTTAAAAAGTGGTTCAAAGTTCAGAGCTGAGTTTTAGACTCAATTACTACAGCATCCCAATGTAAGGATCTCTGTATATATTTTTAAATTTTCCCTTTGCCATCTATTTATTATCATTATTTGTTCCTACCTTAGTAAAAATATAAGTGGAACGGAAGTGAAGAGCAGGTGAGTATATATAAGGCAGAAAGATAGTCCAGTGAGAAGATACATACAAAAGAGAGAATAGTTGAACTAGGCCCAGAAAGATGAATTAAATTTTCTAGGTAGAAATTCTTTGAAAAAATAAAACACTATTTGTTATCAAGAGCAGAGATATGTTCTTTAAAAATATATAAAATTATTTTACCTAAAATTGAAAGAGAATAGTACTTACAAATTTATCTATCAAATAGCAAAAGTATTTTTATTAAATATCTGACATTCAATAATTCATTTAAAAACCTTTCATATATAAATATTTTGCAGTAATATGTTTTCAAATTTGGGAGGTGCTGTTTGAAAGAAAGAAGAGTTCCAGGTTTTATGGCACAGAGAAGAAAATTTTCCAGTGATAAAATTGTGTGTGAATTTCCAGTGTGGTTGATATAATGAAAAGTAAAGCCTTTTACAACTTTATATTGGCTTTAGAGTTTTCAGAAGTATAATGTTAGTATGTCCAAATGATTTTTTTCCAGATACAAAACACATCTTATCCAATGAGTATTCAAACACATGTTTCATACATAAACACACAGGCATACAATATTATCTAAGTTGAATGTCTGTGAGAATTTCTATTGGGTTTAGAATTGCTTGTATTTATCTTTAATAGTGAAGTATCCTCTGAGAATCTCGACTTTATGTGAAATACTTCCTTATGTTTATAAACAGGATGAACAGCAAGATTCTGGAACGTAACCTGTACTGACTCTTCACTCAAGACTATAGTAAGCATCATATCGTTGCCATCTTGGCTGCACTACTCATTAATGTTTTGTGAATATGGAGCTCTCTGTGATGTACCAACACCTATTATGTGATGAGAGTAGAATCCAAAAAGTACATGAGATTCTGGGATTAAACCAGAAGAATCCTGGGAGTTAAATATATATATGATATGATATATAATAAATTATATATATAAATATATATATTTGACTTAAAGTGACACAGTTATATTCAGAAAATTTTCTCTCGTGATAACACATTTCGGCTACTTTCTTCTCACATTTGACTGTAGGCTCCACAACGACAGAAACCATGTATTAGTCATGCTTTAATTTCTAATAAATAACACAAAACTTGGCTCAAAATAGACCCTCGGATTAATTAATTTGAGGGCTCTGTAAACTGAAGTGCCTAGTGCTTTGGGTTCACGGGTTTGGGAAGGTAAATTAGAACCATAATAGAAATCATCTCATGTACTGTCGCAAAGTAGATTCCAGAGACCCTTCCAAACATGTCACCACAAAACCCATGGTTTCAAGCAATAAGGCCAAAGAAGAATCCATTCATGATTTTAAGTCTTTTATTTAGCCAATATCTATACTTATACTCCACCTATATTTACAGATTTTACCTATTAACTTATTCACAGAAATTTAGTAGGTAAAAGATTAGTTGGGAATTAATTGATTTATCACTTAAAAATGTGTTTTTCAGATTGTCTATTCTTAGATTTTCCACTTTTGTTGTTCTCCTAAAAATCTCACCCAAGATGTCAGGCAGGTAAACACGTCTGATAAAATGCCTTAAATTACATGATATGCAATAAAATGTATATATTGCTTAAAGATGCTTCATCTCAGCATTATACAAACTCAAAGGTCACGAAGTGGGTCTGAGCTAGAGACATTTTTAAAGGATGTCTGGCAATTTTCAGAGCTTTCATGTTGATAACTCACTTAAATATGATTAGACAATTACATACCAGAGCATATAAATATTTTGATAGAAAAAGGATAAATGAATAAACATAGATGTTTATCCAGGTAATTTAAAGAAATCAGAAACAAACTATATGAAATCTTGACATAACCGCTAAATCTTTAAAGAAAAATTAAGAGCGTCCAATATTTTTTATTGCTATCCTTTTCTTTTATGTCTAATGTTCACAATTTGCTTTAAATAGTTTTGTACTTTAGACAGTTTGATGAATAGAAAAACTCTGAACTTATTGACCTCTTAGAGCACAGCTTACCTACAAAAATGGATTCAGAGACAAAATTAGGCAATGGTGTGCTGGTCAATGTTCAACAATCAGTCTCAAAAAAGAGGGGGGAAGCCCTGATTTATAGCGTTTGCTGATTTTCATGGTGCAAATACTCGGGCCACAACTGATTTCAAGCTAAGAAAATGATGTCACTGAAAATGGAATATAGGAAGAGATAGTCAAAATTGGTTTATTCAATCTGGCTGAAGCCATCTTGGGCACATCTGTGAAATTTGGTCATATTACATTATTAAGTATTTCCTGAAAAATGTTGATTAAATACTTCTGTGAGATGATGTCAGCTGTATGCCCTTCTTAGGTATGCACTATGTACATTAGTCTTTTAAATGCCCTCAAATCTATTGTACACAAGAAATCTAACTTCCATTGTTTAACATAGCATCTTTCTCACATTTATTTGACTCTTTGATTTTTTTCCCTCAGAATACCTTCCAACATTTTTCAGAATAAGAATGTTTCACAGGACCCTGTTTGGGAAATGTGGCTGTAGGCACACACTTCTAGTCGTACTGGATGCACAGTAAGCATAATAGCAAATTACTGACAAGTGTTCATGCATATAGAATGATCATAAGAAAAAGGTGAGCAATGATATACAAATAGATAGAAGGGATTCTGTCCTGATTTTCATGAGATTGGATTATTCTGAAAATTGTTTCACTGGTGCAACCACAGTTGTATTCACTTATTAGAGAGGCATTTATTGAGCAAATACTATATTCAGAGCACTATTGCTACACTAAGGCACTGGAACATTTCAGACTTTTTCTCACATTTAAGGACAGATGCACCATTAGGCAACGCCAAGTTTAGTTTTCCTTTTTTAAACAAATTTTGAAGTGGGGAGGGCAAAACTCAGTAATTATTCTAAAATGTAATTGAAAGGAATATTTAAATCTAACACATGTTAGGAGTGGACCTTTTGCAAACTATATGCAGGATGTACATAATACACAGCTATTTAATAACACAGATATAGATAATTTTTTAAAGGGAAGAAGCTGTCATTTTTCCTAAATACTCAATATTAAATATTTTTACCTCAAAGTTAAATGTTTAAATAATAGCATTTTACTAACCATCAATTTGACTCTATTAGAATGTCTCTAAGTGTTTAAATATGTCCACACTTAGCGTGTTCATCTAATTTATGGTTACATACAAATATTCTTAAAACTGAACATGTTTTTGAAAATTCAAAAAAGCAGGAGTAGGCTAAATGCTAACTAAAAAAAAATAAGAATCCAACTACCTATTTTGCAACGGGTTTCAGGTTATAGACACATTTTCCTTTAATCACAACTCACAAATTATCACGCGATATATGAACCTTAGTGTATTTGTTTTGTTTTATTTTCCATTGGAGAACTGATAGGTGGATTTTTCGTTGGAGAAATATGTGCCACTTGACCTTTGGCAGAAAGTGTGATCTGTTGTTACATCAAAGAAACTCTGATGGTGAATTATCTTGGTAGTATGTAAATTATTTAAAGCAATTAGGACATGGCTACTTTAAGATAATACATTCATTGTTTATACTAGTGTATAGAGTATTATACTACAATAGTGACACTCCAATAGCTCACTTTTTTTACCCCTTAAGTTATTCTCACCATGCAAGAATAGAAACTAATGTATCTCAACACATTCAAAGAAACCAAACAATAAGCATATGTTTGCCCACGAACCCAACTCAAAACGAGGCATCTATATGAGAAACATACCAGCAAATACTTCTCTGATTTCTTAATTGAAAGTGTAAAATTGTTTCTACCATGATCACCAACACTTCATTGCTTTTGTTAAGCTATAAGGATATTTTCTTACAAGGTCAGTATTTGAAATGAATATCTACACACAAGACTATATGGTCCTCATTTATATTAAAATACATAAATTCTGAAAAATAAATTTAATGAAAGTTGTTTTCATGCCTTGTCCTTTGAATGATTCTTTCCTCTTTCATTCCCTAATTTTAACAATATACTTGCAAACAAAAATTGCTCAAAGGATATACTGCATGAACATCTATAGTTAATTGTGCATAGTTAGAACATAATACAATATTAATCTTCTAATATTGAGTTGTGGTACATTGTGAGAGGAATGTCTTATCCATGTTAATTATATATACGTGTGCATTCTGTGTGGTTACTATATAGTATGGTCTTTCCTTAATAATACAGAATATGTTACATTTCATGCTTGCCAAATTTTTATTCAAACAACATTAGCTGCTAGTATATCATATTACAAAATTCAACTTTATCTTGTAGAAAAGAAAAAAATTATATTAGAATCTCTAGACTCATTGATGTATTACACATCGAATAAACTACAAAGGCATGAATTAGAAACAGGACAATTGTCAGAGGCGAATGGTTTTGCTGCAGATTTGAATTATCTGTAAGCAGATTTCACAAGGCACAAGCAAGCTCGCACTGTCTTAGAGGAGTAACACCACACCAAGGAAGTTTCTCACCAAACCTTCTACCTCTCCTCATGGGATCTAACAACGGAAATGAACATGAGATCTAAAACACAGAAAATCCTGGGTAACAAATCAAAGGGGTCAGGTCAGAGAGACAAATTTCACAAGAACACATATTCCATGTTATGATCCGCCCAAAAGAGGAAAATATTTTAAAATGCTATCCATAAAAAAGCTATATTAACAATAGGCTATATGGTCCTGCCATTGGAGTGGAGGGCTGTCTTGACCCTTGACCTCTGCTCACATAAAAGCCAGAGAAATGAAAATTATATTTATCATGGTTGTTTGTTTTATACAAATTTACTGTCTTTCTTTATCTAAACTGATATAAGAAAAAAAAATCTTTTCTGAAATAGCCCAAGTCTGGTTCTTAATAGTCATGTGACTATTTTTTCTGCCAGCCATGTGCTCCATATCATTTTACTCTGAAATAACTATGCGGATTTCAGCTCAACCTGTCTTTGCTTATAATGCATGACATACCCGGTGAGGGAGCCTGAGAACAGACTCCCTTGAAAAGCAAGGTTCTCATAGTTGGCCTGTAACCATGGAAGCAGATGCCGTTTTCTTCTCACCCTGCTTACCTCTTTGCAGCCTCGAGCTGCTCCCTATTGTTACAAGGGGTACGCCTTGATTTTTCTTCATCATGACCGAACTTGCCTCTTCTTCAAAGGGCATGATGCTGCAGGTCATTGGTCTAGACTGTTTGCACGGTCCAGAGAACAGCCTTGATGTAACCCTTGCTCCGTCTGAGCCACACCACCAGCCGTGCATCTGCAGACTGGAGGGGGACATTGGAGATCTGTATTTGAAAAGAAGTCTGTCTGATTTTGCCATTGTGCCTTTTCACTCATCGATCGAATGAATATCGAACCTTCTGTCGTTGCATGTGTGAAATAGATAGCTTAGCAAGCACTTTTGTGGGCCAAAAGGTTTTCCTTTTAGCCTCAAGAATTTTTTCTTCAGACTTTATGAATTTCGTGTTAGCTTAAATTATTTATATGCTTTTATCCAACTGTTATGACTGTTTCAGTTACTTTGTCAGCAGTGACTTTCTTTTGGTATTAGAAGGAGCATTTTCTTTTCTGTCAACTATGTTTATTTTCCTTTTAAGCTTTTTAAGATCTTCTCGATTAACTCATTTGTAACAAGAAAAGGTGTAACTTTTACTGTAACCTATGAAGTAAAAAAGTTGAGGTGTCCTTTCAAGGAGATAATGAGATGGTGTCTATCATTTAACAGGTTTATCCCAGAAAGGTGAACTTGAACTGCCTCCAGGTAATTTCAGTGATTTGTAAGAGTAAGTAAATCAAATAATCACATTGATTTTAAATTAAACAAAATTGTTTGATAAGCTCTGTTTCAAGGGAAAATTTTTCTTTGTTTTTACCCATTAAAAAATTTGCAAAAATGTTTTTCTGGAGCATTAAAATAGACTTAAGCACATAAATTCATTATGATCTGTGAAAGGCACATAAAATCATGGTGATTTCGTATGTTAAATACTATATATTTATGATATATATCTGGTGGCATGATTTAATTAGAAAGTACACAATATAAAAAGATGTTTACATTTCATTTTTAGTACAATTACAATTCCCAGCTTGTCATCAATAACTAATGTTGACAATAACTAATAGCAACTATACCACCTGCTCATTCTGCAAAACATTGTTTTACTGTGTTCTTGTAAAATCGGAATGACTTTAAAATGCCTCCTCTACTAATCTGCAGTATATTACCTAGCAAGTACTGTCTGTGTCATCAGTTTCTGCTTTGTTTTGTTTCATTTTAAGAACCTACTATTTCATACTTCAACGCATACCTATTTTCTCTAATTGCCACAGGCAAAGGGGAGGTCCCTGACAGAATAAAGAAGGTTATTGTGACAGATGAAACATAATTCACAATGAGTACTCTTTTCATCCAGCTCTAAGTAGCAGAGGATTACTTCCAAGCTGAATTTTGTGGCAGAATGTATGAGCTGATTTTATTAACACATAAGGATGGGGCAAAGGCAGAAACCTATTTCTCCTCAGCTGGATGGTGGCTATTTTGTGTGTGTCTGTCTGGGGGCTTTATTTGGATCCACCTGAAGCAGAAGATATGCTGGCCAGAAGAGACTCTGAAGAAATCGAGGGCGTAGGCGGGGAGGGTAGAAAATAAGAAATTTAAAGTAATAAAAGTTGTGGGTTTTCTATACTAGATAATGAAAAATGATGAACTAAATATACAGTATTTCTACATTCTTTGGCATGCACATGAAATAAAGTCATACTTTTTTTCAACAAATACAACAGCTGCAAAAGTAGGTAAATTTTATTTCATAAACTTACTTTTCTTTAGATGATTTTTTGTTGTTTTTTTCGTATTTTTAATTTCAAATGCTTTGTTAGATCTCTAGATGCCGTTTAGTTTTATGAGAGGACTTAATATTAAACTTGGGTTAAATAGGTATGTGTTTATTTGAATATTTTACTTGCTTTCAATTGTTTGTTTTGCTTTTAATGACATGGACTGTTTTTGATCTTTATAAAATTTGTATATGTAAATACAAAACATATTTTCCTTTCTATTTCTTATGAGGTCAAATTCTAAATTAACTAAAAGATGGGCAAAAATTTGTACTTGATAAATTATCTGTGCATAATAAAAAAAAATCCCAGACTATAACATTTATTGCAATTCATTTGTTTTAAATAGCTTTTTACTTACATTAACCATTTGGATTTAGTTATTCTTGGAAATTGTATTTTCTTTCCTAATATTTTATAGAAACTGTAGATGAAATAGTTTTCTATCTGTAAAAGGAAAAGTGTACAGTTGTTCTTCCTGCTAGTGTGCCTACTATCACAAGACTTACAACAAAGTGCTATTTCCCTATGTTCTTGTCCAGAAAGTTAAAAAAAAATCTAAATTCTAAATTGAATATTTCTCAACTTATTGGATCCATTTCATATTTCAAATATTGTAATGAATAATTCAAATGCACCTAATTTAATTAGGTATTCCCTGGAAGAAGGAATAAGACTATAATCTACAACTATTTCTTTTATGTTTTTTTCTTAAAATAATTTGGTTATTTTGAAACACAAATTTTACAATTTGAATTAGCTGAAATGATTTCATTAAGTTGGTTTTGTAGCTGAAAGCTAAATTAAATATGCTATAATATTTATCTTGAAGTTTAATACTTCACAAATACTTACTACCTCATATTTACTTCTATTAACTGATTTCTTGGTGAATGAATCGTTGATGTTTAAAAAGTAGTAATTTAAAAATAAGACTGTTTATTCTATAACTTCAGAAAATATGTAAAATAATATAATTATGATTTTCTATTTGTTGATACAAGCAGAAATCCTCCTCTGTCCTCCCTACACAAAAAAATAACTGAATTAAAGCATATGCCTTGCACCAAATATTTTAGAATATTCTTTTATTATGTTTTTACTAACCCAACTAAAAGATGATATTTTAACAAAATAAGAATTTCAAAGGAAAAATATAAAGATTTACATAGCAATTACTGTCAGATTATCTGCAGAGATTTCCTATCTATAGTTTTATGTCTTTCTAATAATTACAGAAACAAGCCAATTTACCTACTTTGGTATTTGGCAAAAATTGTCACTTCTGCTGTTATTTTATGATTATCCTCTTTATGTAATTTATTTGAAATAGGTGCACAGTTTATCTTTAGAAAATATAAACGACTGAAGCGACATTTTTAATTAAACATAGGGGAAAGAAGAAAAGTTTAAGAATAAGGATGTTGTTACAGAAATTGTTTCAATATGCAGTTTATAGTATAGTTTTTTAAAATAATAGGTTTTGTTTTATTCATAGTTGAACTTAAATGGAGCATGCCAAATGGCTATATCCAAAAGTAAAATTCATTTGCACTCACTGAATATTATAAAATATTATATAGGAAAATAACTATAGGGATCTGAGGATAAGATTTTGTTTTGCAATTACATGACAGTTTTTTAAAAATAATATCATGCAACCTGAAGATGATGTCATTATATTGTTTCTATAAATTTACCTGAACACCCAGCATAGTGCTGCAAAAAATAATAGAAATAGAGGCCAGTGTATTTTATTCCGGGTATGATCTTTGCAGAGTCAACCTCTGTTTTATCCAAAATTTATTTCCTGTGTTTCAGGCCCAGAACATTTTTCATATTGCTTTCTTCTTCCTCCCTCTCCCTAAAACACATTTTGCTATAAACTTCTGCACCAATCACTAGGAAAGACACAAACAGCAGTAGCGGTTCAGGAAGCAGCCCCGTGAATGTAAAAATCACAGACTTTGATTTTATAAGACAAGTTGGATAGGAGTCAAAACTGCCACATGCGGTGTGAAAAAATGCCACCCTGGTGTGAACAAAAGGTTTAAAATGGAGTCAAGAAGCGTGCAAGCTCGATGTCTAAGCTTTTCCTGTGAATTGTCTGCCACAACCTGCAGGGTATCAAGTGGGCTGGGAAGAATAGAGAGCTCTTGGAAGCTACAACTGAGAAACATCGGCAATCAAATGTGTTAGTTTTTGTTTTTGTTTTGTTTTTTTAATTTATTTTGTTTTGTTTTGTTTTGTTTTGTCTCATTTAGGCATCATTACACTAAACTGTTTTACCCAAAACATAAAACAAATCCAAAAAAAGTCACATAATGTGTGAAGAAACTGTTGCTTACAAATGAATTGTTACTTTTTTTTTGCATTCCTTCATTTATAGCAAAGCAAACTTATCAACTGCACTTTATATTTTAAATTCCTTGTTTTGTGGGCTTGAGTTTCGTTTACAAAATGGTGAGCAGGAACAGAGGCTCATGAAGTCCCAACGATTAGAATATAAAATGTAACTATAACACTCATATTTGGTTAACTTCTAAATTACCAAGAAAAGGTGGAGAAAAAAGACTGAGTTCACTACTGGAAACAAGTATTTCATTTTTTAATAAATATAATAACCCTGAATTCAGCAGGAATAGACCCTTCAAGAAACACTGCTACACTATACTGCTATAGGAGGCCAATTACACCTTTTTCTAATATTTTGCAATGTAAAAATTTACTCATAAATAATCAGTCATTAAACCATCATCATTTGCTTAAATAACAATAAAAGGCAATTCAATTTTAAGGACAATTAAAATGTATACAGTTGTGTCATAGCCCTCACTTCAATAATCTTAACATGTGTGTAAAGGCACAACTCTATGAATGCTAATTGCATAATAAATTATGAATAACATTTAAAGAAAGTAACATTTCCTAGGTGATTGTGATCTAATCAATACAATACATTTAAATGCATCAAGAAACATCTTTGATGAGCATTGAAATGATCCTTAAACTTCGAAGCCAGTTTTATTACATTTGCATCTTATCTCTTATTAAAGATTGGGTCTAAAGCCAGCAAATCCCATTGGTTATGAATGCAGGTCAAGACAGGAACATTTTTCTATTTACTCTTTGTAACACTGGATAGAAATCAATCTGCTACTTTCATTACAACCACACAATCAATTCCGTTTAAAGTATAGTACAACAGTCAAGTCCAAGGACAATATGGATTCTTGGAAAAAGCTCATACCATTTGCAGGGCTGTACTTGATACAGCTCCTGGTAAATTGTTTTCTTTTTAATTAGTGTACCTGTCATTTAAAGCAAATATGCCTAAACTAGTATTACAATGTAGGATCCAACCAAGAATTGAGAGTACTCTCTTCATTTAAGTTGCATTAAAAAAAACTCATTTTTAAACAATAAAAACGTTAGAAGAAAGAATTCTTTCTACTTTTAATCTAATATGACATAGCCATTTTGATATTTCAAGCAAAATTTGCATACATCAAAACTTCTACCTTGAAATTAGCATAAGAAATCCTTTATTTAAAATACCAGCTTCCTCTCATCTCTCAATAAAATGACTTTATTTGGATTACTCTTATTTTACATCTAAATGACCAAGATTACTGCTTCCAGATTTTTTTCTTGCACAAAGCATATCTCAGTAAACAAAAGAAATATGCCCACTCTATACTCCATTTACACATAATAGAATCACTATTTTAAATTCTTTTAAAGCACTAAATGTAAAGGTAAGATAACCTTCATATATGTAAATTATTAGAAAGCACAGATAAACCACTGTATACAAACACTAATGGTGGTTCAATGATTTCTTTTCCTTTTATTTTTTCCCAGCTTTATTAAGACAGAATGACAAATTTAAAAATTGTATATATTTATGGTATACAGTGTCATGTTTTGATATGTATATACGCATTGTACAATGATATGTTTTATATATATATATATATGCATTGTACAATGATTAAATCACCTCACATACTTATCATTTTTTGTGGTGAGAACATTTAAGATCTATTCTCATAAAATTTTTTGAGTATAAAATACGTTATTATTAACTAGTTGCCACGCTTTAAAATAGATCTGCAGAACATATTCATTCTTACACTTTATACACTTTCACCATCTCTCATTCCTCCCTCACTTTATTTTATAAATAAGGATATTTTCCTTTTTCACATCAGTTTTAAGCATTTCAATTTACAGTCTCATGATTTTCTCAAACATGTAATAAATGAATGTCTTCAAGAAAATCACAATTTATAGCTCTCTGAGTTATAATATTGAAATATATTCCTTATTAAAAATGCAGTATGCCCCTTCCATAGATGAGGAATAATTCAAATTTAAATTAAATAAATTGGTGGTTTTATTTTTAAAAATCTATGTCATTTAATGCAAATCATATGACCCTGAAATTTTAGAGTTTGGAAAAGTTTTATGCACTTAGAAAAACACAATTTCAATTTTTGCTTTAATATTTTATTCTTTCTGCAAAACCTTATAATGTCACATTTCTCCGTCATCTTTTAATAATCTGTTTGTTGTAACTATTATTAGTGAAATTTTCTTTCTAGTGACAAGAAGTAAACTGAACTTTTTTCAAGCAAAGCCTATGGATAACGCCTGAGACACGAAGGTACTCCTGCATCTTCTATGGTGCTCCAGATGTTCTCACCCAGAAACAGGCATCATTTTTGCTACATTTTTTGCATACATTAGCAATGGCTAATGAATCCAATGTCAAAGCCTCTCACTGCCCAGGAGACATGCAGAGGACATGCTCCTCCAATCCACCTCAAGAACCCAATTTCTGATGGCCTTGCATAGCCTTGAACAGGGCTGCTGTTCAGTTTTGTTTCCTTCTTTTCTGTTCAGTTTTGTTTCCTTCTTTTCATTGGCCTCCACCACTGACGGCATCTGAGTCTATTCTTGCTTCTCTCTGATCTACCAGGCTATAGTCCTTAGACTGAGCAGGTTCCACACTCACAGATGACTTGCAAAAATCATGCTCTAGGCCTCAAAACTTCATCAGAGCAAGTTCAGAATACAGAGGTCAGAGACAGACAGGCCAGCAAGCCTCTGACAGTAACTCAGCTGACACACCGATAGACTAGGACAGAGTGAATGTTAAAGTAAATGTTAGCTTAGGCCATTCGTTATACAATCACTTAGAAAGCAAAAAGTTGTTTCAAGTACATGGGCCATAACTTAAATGAGAGATATACCACCTTCATGTTTATACACAGGCAAGCAAACAAACAAACAAAAAGTATGTGCTCATTTTTATATGTTTTTTTTCTAAATTTTTTACGTTAATGTCATGTTGATTTTATATGTTTCTAAAGTCCAAAACCACTGCTGTTAAACTTGCATCCCTGACATGGCATTTAACATATTCTTTATTTTCAGTTTTGCATCCCACCCCATCAGATATCCTTTCACATGAAAGATCAACTTCCTGAAAAGTCAGAAACGGGTTAATCCTTCGGAGTCTATCCAAGGTTCTCTGGAATGTCAGGATTTCCTAAAGGGAGATCAGAAATCACTAGCTGTATTTCCTCGGCTTTTTTATTTTTCTCTAACATTTGAAAAAAAAAATAGGGCTTAATATGATTTACTTTTCTTTTTAAAATTAAATTTGTTCACGGATGCTCAGTTTCATATATCAAATCATATAAAACATGATACTTTTCTAGGCTGAAGGGATTTTTAAAACAATCTAATTAACATAATTTATTGCTTTTCCATTAGATATATTACATTTTGGTAAAAGTAATGAGCTCGAGTTAATACTTTTTTAAAGTAACTGTTTAAGACTTATTTTTAAATGTCAAAACTTTATAAATAATATTTTTTGTCACAAAATCACAGCCCCATGCTAAATATGCTTATAATATATCTTCAATAGGCAATGAAAACTTTATATGCTTTCATTGTTGCTTTGGACTAAAAGTAAAACCCTATCTATGAGCCATACAGTTCACTAATCAAAGAAAACACGTGTCACTGTGATTTTAGGAAAAAAATCTATCTTAGTTTTTATTGTTCTTTAAAGCAAAGCCTCAAGTTCAAATCTTGAGCCCAGTGCACTGGCTCATACTTCTCAATTTCTATTTAATAATGTCAAAATACAATTTAGACATTTGTAATATTATAGTTTTTGCTATCAAAAGCCAGTACACTTCTATGTGTACATACAATTGTGAAACTTGTTCTAAAAATGGAAAACTATTGCCCTCGAAGCATATTTTATTTTTAAAAAACATTGAATAAAAGCTGGAACATGACAATATTTCTAGAGAGCATTATTTCTTCCATACATTCAGATAACAACCATATATATATATATATATAGTTTCAAAGATAAATATGATAAGCTATAAAACTTGCAATAAATTGGCAACTGTTCTTTGGGGGATATGATTTTTTATTAGAGGCCTTGCTCTCAAAAGACATCCCTGAAGTAGCTCATAAACTAATATAGACACTGACAACATTTTACATCAAATAGTCCTTTGGTCTAAAATCCAATCATTCATTCAAGTAATATATTATTATTGTTATTATTATTATTATTATTACTTTGAGACTTAGTCTCACTCTGTTGCCCAGGGCCAAATCTCAGCTAGTGACAACATTCACCTTTCAGGTCCAAGCAATTCTCATGCTTCAGTCTCCCAGTAGCTGGGATTACAGGTGCCCACCAACAAACCCGGTTAATTTTTGTATATTTGTAGAGACGGGGTTTCGCCATGTTGGTCAGACTGGTCTTGAACTCCTGGCCTCAAGTGATCTACCCACCTTGGCCTTCCAAAGTGCTGGGATTACAGGCATGAGCCTCCACTCCCGGCCCGACTAGCAATTTTTAATTGCCTTTGTGCTATCCCGGGTTTGAGGGAAATTTGTTCATTCAACAAATATTTTCTATATATCTATTTAACAATGTTCAAGTTGCTAAAAACATAATATGGATTATTTTAAAGGATTGGAGGATTATATGTTATGATAGAGAATAAAGAGAATGAGGAAGAGAAAGAGTTCTTGCACAGACAGAATGGTCAGGAAAGGCCAGGAGAAAAGGTCTTCAGAAGGCAACAGAAGGCAATGAGTGAAATGAGTTTTTCAAATGAGAATGACTCTGTTATGGGAATAAGAACACACCAAGTTTCTGCACGAGATGGAACAGCTTGTGTGAGGGACCAAAGGCAGAAAGGCACTCAGCATATCAGGAAGGGCTAGGATCTTATTCCCAAGGCAGCGGACACCTGAGGTACCATCTCTCAGAAATGAGACGTGGGACGTAACATTTTTTTAAATCTCCCTAGATTCGGGGACCATCAGTTGCAACCCAATATATTAGGCAATAGTTATTAACAGTATCATAAACAATCCTTTTGAGGTTATTTGGTGAATAATCTGGTCTTCTCATTTTGCTTAACTGGAAAAAAATTGCATACTGGGGACACTGGTTTATGATCTTTGTTCTCAAGAGCAAATGAAACCAGCTCCTTCCTATAAGTCAATGCTAATGAGTCAATTTGGCTATTGGCTGAGGCATGTGATTCTGGTAGCAAATATATATCTAACACTCTCAGTCAAGAACAGGTGCATCCTCTGAGTTTACCTACTTGCATGGCAAAATAATTCGCCAATGAGTTTATTTCCTTTAATTCTATCTTTTGTCTAAGTATTCAATCAAAAAATTTAAGGGCATCATATTATACATGAAAAGGATTGACTCAAGTAGTTTCAGTATACTAGCAACTAAATGAATTGAGTAGCACACATGTATGCTGCTTCTTTATGTTACGATTAGACATACTATTTTCTACTTAACCAGGAATATTCAATTATAATATAATTTAAGTTTTTAAGAAAAATGTTTAAGTTAACTGTTTAGATCTCTTTTGGGAAGATAAAATGTATTCATTAAATGCTCTAAAGATTGGATAGGTAGTTGGGATCATTCTGCATCGGCTATGGCCCAAGCAGGGTAAGAAATTAATAACACAACTATTAAGACAAATTATAAGGTGTTTCTGCTAAATGAGATACTTAAGAACAAGTTTCATTGCATTTTTCCAGCCACTTAAAAACAAATTATTGCAGCACTGTAAATTCTGGATATCAGAACACAAGATTAATAGCAACATGTTTTAAACTTACCGTGGACATACAGTAGTTGACCTTTTTTAACTGTGGTTTCCCTTTACTGAACTTCTCCGAAAACACATATCTTGCTCTTTTGCAAAGTCTAATTTACAGATATACCCCTTCTTGGAAATTTATGTTTAATCATGTAGAAGATGAAAATCAAGCTACAAAGAATGCTTAATATACTTAAGTGTAGAATTTTTTACTTAATATTGATGGCCCACTTTTCTTTTTTTCTTTCTTTTTTTTTTTTTTTTTTTTTTTTGAGACAGAGTCTCCCTCTGTCGCCCAGGCTGAAGTGCCGTGGCAATCTCGGCTCACTGCAACCTCTACCTCCTGGATTCAAGCAATTCTCCTGCCTCAGCCTCCTGAGTAGCTGGGATTACAGGTGTGTGCCACCATGCCTGGCTCATTTTTGTAATTTTAGTAGAGACGGGGTTTCACCATGTTGGTCAGGCTGGTCTCAAACTCCTGACCACAGGTGATCCACCTGCTTCAGACTCCCAAAGTGCTGGGATTACAGGCGTGAGCCACCGCACCTGGTGATGGCCCACTTTTCTAAGCGTATTAGATACTTTGGCTTTAATTTAAAAGTTTTTTCACATGGGTCATCTATACTAATAATTACATACTGAAATGCTCTTTTGGTTCAATGTGATAAGTCAAATTTAGAACCAGAGTTAAATCTTTAGATAAGATTTTATTTATTTTGGGTATACATTAGTGCATTACATTAAAAGTGTTTAATTGGAGTACCATTACATAAGAGGTATTAGGTGGCAAAGTAGGAATTTCAAAGTGGGTGGCTGTGAACACACTGAAACTATATAAGGCCTGAAACGAGGAGACGTGAGAGGGTTTTCTGAGGAAGATTTCTCTGGGGAGATTGTGCCTGCCTTTGCACTCAATTTTAATGAAAGAGATTTCAGTAGGACCACTTGGGGAGCTGAAGTTTGAAGACAGAGTGGAATTGACTTTGAATCCTGCCTGGACAATGTAAATGTCACACTTGGATTAGCTAACTGCTTCAGCCTCAGATTCAAGAAGAGCTTCCTACAGTGTTCATATCTGCTTAAATTCCCAGAATTTGTCCGCGCAAAAATAGATGAATATAGCCTGTGGACTATACTTGTATTCCCAAGCATGAAAAGAAGCTCTCTAACAGAGCACCTGGAAGGATAACGGACATCCTAAGGGAGAAAGTTGTGTGGAATAGATCCCTAAAATTGGTGACCTGAGAATGACACAATGAAAAGAAACTCTATTACCCAACACGTAGGAAGTACACTCAAATGTTCCCAGTGGGGTCCTCTGACATGCACCCAAAAGCACCTAAGGAGCATTAAACTACCCTCCCTAGAGAGTGGAAAGTGCAGTAAAGACAGTAACAGTAAAATGGGGGTTCCCTGATATCCATACTTCAACCTTCTGCAACTCTGATCACTGTGCAGTAGAAACTGTCCTTAAGAAGACGCTGAAGGAGGAATGCAAGCCTAAGGTGGGGAAGAACCAAAGGTTCTCCCTTCTGCTTCTCAGGCCAGGAATATCTTACCTGCAGCAGATCCCATCCAGACAAAAGGAGTGATGAGTTGAGAGGTTCTCACACTGCTAATAAAGATATACCCAAGACTGGGTAATTTATAAAGGAAAGAGGTTTAATTGACTCACAGTTCTGCAGGGCTGGGGAGGCCTCAGAAAACTTACAATCATGGTGGAAGGGAAAGCAAACACATTCTTCTTCACATGGCAGACGGGAAAGAGAAGAATGAGAGCCCAGCCAAAGGGGAAGTCCCTTATAAACCATCAGATCTCGTGAAAACCAACTCACTATCAGGAGAACAGGATGGGGGAAACTGGCCCCATGATTCCATTATCTTCACTTGGTACCTCTGCAACACGTGGGGATTATGGAAGCTACAATTCAAGATGCGAGTTGGGTGAGAACACAGACAAACCGTATCAAGAGGGATGACCAACAGCCAGTTAATACAGGACATTTGCACCTTTTTTAAAAGTTCAATTTGTGTGCAATGAAAAGAATTTGGAAGATTTTAAGAATGACATTATCAGATCTATGAGTTAAAAATATAAGTCTAATTGCTCTATGGGAAAGAGGATAGAGAAAGAGAAGGATTAAACACTGAAGAACAGTTGGGGTGTTATTGCAACGGTTCTGGTGTGAGAGGAGAGCGTCACATTCTAGGGTGGCAGCAATTGAGATAAACAGAATGGGATGGTTTAAAAATATATTTGTGAGGTAAAAGTAACAGCACTTCTTGATGTTTCAGATTGGGGTAACTGAAAGAGAGGTCAAGTATGACATCTGGGTTTCTGGCCTGAGCAGTTGGGTAGATGAGGGAATTTAACAAGGGTGGATAGTAAAATAAGGCTGAAAGTCCAACAACAGTGGGTTGATGCCAGGCCAGAAACTCAGCATCTCCAAAATTTTCCGTTAGAAGAATGTACAAGTCCTCCCCAAACATAAATCTCCTTTCCTATTCCTTGTAGAATTGTTGGCCACTCCTTCCAGCCTCCAGGGATATGAATATTTCCCTTAATAATGTAAAAGAATTTGCATCAGTCCCTAATTGCCAGTGATCTGTTTCTACTATCTTCATTAGCGTTTTCTTGATGGTATCCCCAGTCTCTACTAAACTTGCTATTTTACATCTAGCAATACATTTTTTCAGATTTTTTTAGCTTTCTTTTTGCTTGTTTTTGCAAGCTATTACTTAAAACATTTATGTCAGCTATAATGGTCAAAGTTGCTGTTGGAATTTAAAATAAATAGCACAAAAGGAGACTGTGATAGAGTGCTGAGATCATTTGAGTTAGGTGGTGTTAATAGTAATTAGCTAACAATTTAGAGTACAATCCGTCATATTAGTTCTCATTGTCTGAAAGTTTAAAATAGCATTCAGAGCCTCTAAATAGTAGACTATATTATTTTTCTCTGTACATATGTTCTTTGTTTGTTTGAGATGGTGTTTTGCTCTTGTTGCCCAGGCTGGAGTGTAATGGCGCTATCTCGGCTCACTGCAACCTCCACCTCCCAGGTTCAAGCAGTTCTTCTGCCTCAGCCTTCCAAGTAGCTGGAATCACAGGCATGTGACACCATACCAGTTGATTTTGTATTTTTATATATGTTTTATTTTTATAAAAGTGAATGAGAAACGGGATGAAAATCAATTAGCAGAAACAACATTAATTTCTTAGTTTGGATCACTGCATTGTAGTTAATCATACATTAACATTAGGAAAATAAGGTGAAGTGTATATAAAAACTGTATATACTATCTTGTAACTTTTCTGTAGGCCTAAAATTATCTCAAAATAAAACATTTTAAAAATCAGCAATGTGAGGGCATTTAAGAGGGGTATATGTATACAAAATCTCTGAAAGAGAAAGATATTCAAATATCAGCATTAAGGGCTGTTATTCAGGGTTATGTCTTCATTCTTGATTAAATACATGAATTCACTTACATTTGCAAATCAAATCTGATTGCATTACATAAGATAAAACAGGAATATAGACATAAACATATGACTACGTAAGATGCCTTGGAGCTCAATGAATAAACAAGAATTAATGTTACTTAAAGAGTTATAAAAGAGCTTAGAATCTATCATGAATCTCAGTCAAAATTTGCTTACATTATAGGCCAGTGTACCCTTTTTGTTAAGAAAAAATATTTAATAAATTTCCAGAGTTCTAGGAAGGCCTCTTAGCTTTACCTAATCTGTTAAAGTGACATCATTTTTCCATTTACTCAGACACAAAATGTCAGTCGTCTTTAACACTTCTGCTTCGTTGTTGCTGTTTCACCCAAACACTTTCTAAGTCATGCCAAATCTTCATCTTCATTATATTCACTTTTGTCTTACATTAGGTCCTTATTGCTTCTCTTACATATTACATAAGAACATCCTCTTACATATCATTCTCATATTCCTTGACTCAAATGATACCTTCTACATACATATGGCAATTCATTCTTCCTAGATTATAGGTCTGATCGTGGTCAAAAGACTTCAAAAGAAATATATTATCTGGAAAACAATAGGAAAACAGAAAAACAACACACTCCCCTAGAATCTAGTCTACAGGTAAACACTTCCATATCTCTCCAACCTCAACTCACACCCATCCCTTCTTTCCATGTATACACCTTGCACTCCTGCCAAAGTGGATTGTCTACTGTTCCCTAAAAAGGCCCTACACTCTTCGATTTTTACTTTTATTCATGTTGTTTTCCTCCAGCTGAAAATTATTAGTGCTCTCATCCATTCAAAGGACCAGCTTTAACACAGAAATCCAGGATCTGCTCACCAAGCTAGTTAAGATGACAGAGTGGTCCTGACCTTTACAGGCTTCCAATGCAATAGTCCACTTTTCCCATGCAACTTTTCTGATCTGCCTGTCAATATGTAGATTTTTCTTCCTTTGACCTGCTTTCTTGGTTGTCATGGCTTCTGTATTACTGTGTTCTGTATTACAGTGACTCATATATTGATATGGTGCTCCTAAGTGTTGCTTCCATAAGGTCGAAAACTGTTTGCACACATTTTTCTACAACTCAAACTGTCCAACAGAGGAGAGGATACTCAGTAAAGATCATTAGAAATAAGTTTAAAACTAAAGGTATTCTCTAAGAAGCAGGGATTACTCAGTTCCTGATGAACTCCCCACTTTCCTACCCTAAGCTTACTACAACTTTGTCAAATTAGTTTTTAGGCTTAAAATATTGACTAGCATGCTACTTGGACAATAGTGCTTTTTTAGAGTTTTGGTCAATAATAATCAGTGATCCACATTTAAATGTGACATGCTTGTAATTGCTTTTTCTGTTGTAGAAACTACATGTCTCTTTTATTCTACATGCTGTTCAAAATCGCCAACTGAAGAAAGGCATAGCTGAGGTTTGTCTATCTTCAGTTCACCCTATTTGGAATCTTATTCTGTCTTCGTATCCATTATCTAATATTGACGGGATCTTGCATATGGTTGTTTGGCCTGAGCCCTGTGAAAGGAAGATTGGCCAGGGTGGTGAGCCAGACTGAAATATAGCCCAGGCTCTGCTCATCAAGCCCTAAGCATGAGTCCAATGACATCTCAAGGGTACACGTGTCATGTGCATAGAGGAAAGGGCACCTTTTTGTAATTTACACAAAGGGTAAGTGGGAATTCATATAGTCAATGAATGTTAATATATTGCACAGAAACATTTCAGTACTAAAATCCTTGGGCTTTTTGTCCACTTTTGTTGATAGGAGTTCAATTTTCACGTAAGTGTATTTCAACATAGAAACAGTAAAGAATTCTATGAATTAAACATACAGGTTCTCCCAAGAAATAATAAAAAGATACATTGGGTCATTGGTTTGATTTCTTTTCCAATGTAAGATTGTTTCCTCTCACATATTTTCATTGTTTTGTCTCATATGAGTTTAAACTATTTAAGCTATGGTTCTTCCTCCATTTCCCAAGGGTGCATATTCAAGAGTCAGATAGAAGTCACTGATAATGAGTTGAAGGGTTGGGGGATGAGTGTTTATATTTTCTGTTTCTTCGGTACAGTATCCTGGCTACAATCCGGGGCACTGAGTTATGACCCTTTGTGTGTGTGTGTGATGGAGTCTCGATCTGTCACCTAGGCTGAAGTGCAGTGGCGTGATCTCGACTCACTGCAACCTCCACTTCCAAGGTTCAAGCGATTCTCGTGTCTCAGCCTCCCAGGGTTATTACATTTATATTCACTATTTTATTATTATTATATCAGTAAACATCTCCTATTGGCCAACCATTGTGTTGATAAGGTTTATTATCTCTAATTCGCTCTGCAAACCAGCCTTATAGGTAGTGTTATTTCCATTTTTTATGGGATAAAACTGAGGTGTTTAGTGATTTCTCCAAGTCCAGAAGGAAAGCATGTGTCTAAAATGAGATTATAATCCAAGTCCTCCTGGCTACAAAATAACTTTTCACTCCTTCAGATGAAGTCTTGCAAACTATGTTCCACTTTCTTTAATAAATTCATTCAACAAATACTTATTAAATACCTCTTTTGTGCCCTGAATTCTTCTAGATCCTGGGGATAAGCAAAAGAGACAATGCCTTTGCTATCATGGGACTTACGTTAGGAAAAGGACAATAAACAAATACATAAATATATAATGTGAGTCCAGGTATTGACAAGTACCATGATGCTAAACAAATGAGGATAATGAGATGAGAGTAATGAGTTGGAAGTAATGGTTGGGAGGTTAAATAAGGTCTTTCTGAGGAAGAGATGCTTTAGTGGTAGCCTGAATGTAACAAAGAGAAACCCATATGAAAGCTGAGTGTCCCAGGCAGATAGAGTAAGTGTAAAGTCTCTGAGGCTAGAAGGATTAAGGCACGTTAGAGGAACATCTTCAAGGCCAGTGTCGTCAGAACATGATACGCAAGGGAGAGTGGTAGGAAATGAAGCCAGACACATAGGCAGAAGCTTCAAAATGTAGGCTCAAGTAGACAAGGGTATGCAGTTAAAATTTTTTCTAATGAGAGACTATGGAAAAGCTTTATCTAATTTACATTTTTGAAAAATCACCTTAACTGGTGTGAGCAAAATTAACTCTAGGGAGAGAAGAATGAAAACAGAAATATCAGTTAGAGGGCTATTGTAGCAGATGACAGTGGCTCCAGAAAAGGCGGTAGTTCTGGGGGTAGGGAGAATTGACTGTACTGGAGCAGAGTTGAAAGTAATGTTGGCAAGACTTGCAGATAGAAAGAATGTGAGTGTCAGAAAAAAAGAGAAATCTATCACACCTAGCTTTTACACTGGAGATACTGGGTGGGCGAATGTTGGTGCCATTTACTGAGACAGGAAATTGGAAAGGAGCAGGATTTCAGAAGTAGCTGAGTGGGAAACTATGAGGCCTGTTTCACACATGTCATTATTTTGTAAGACATTTTATACATCTCTCTCCCATTTTGAGTGTATAATGTTTTAGTCTACATCAGAAAAGATCTAAAGGGTCTTGGCAATAAACAATACATGAATGTACACAAGATGTGAAAATGATGTTTCCCTACATACATTCACTCACTCATCTGCCCAAAATATGAAAGTGCCCCTATTGTTTTATATTATAGCGACATATTTATTCATTGAGACACATAATTTCATTTGGATCATGAAACCACTGATTAAGGTCAACCGGAGAACAAACATGCAATGAATGCCAGTCCTTTTTTTTGCTCTAGATAACCCCTGTGATGTCCTGGGGCAATCTTCTGTGGGTCCATTTTCTACATCTGTGAGTACTTCTCCATGGTCCTGAGGTTGGGAGCAGAGATACAGAGGTCCCGGGTATGTTTTTTTCTCTGTTGGTTTGCCTGTCTCTAACCTTCTTTTAGAATCATTCTCAAATCACATTTCCTCCAAAAATCTTTCTCTCATTGCTCTGGGATACATAGGAAAAAAAGTCCCAATTCTCTTTAGAAGTTCTGAAGAGGATATGATTTGTATCACTTCTTTAGCACTTAGAACTGACCTAAAATTCTTAGTTTTCCCTCCATTTAAGATGCTTTCTACCTAGCTGTATTGCAAACTGCTTAAGGTAAAAAGTGGTCTTTTGTACATTCATGTCACTCTGCTGAGCGTACTGCTCACGTAAGGCAACTTTGATTAGTTTTTACTGATAAAAGAAAATGAGAAAACCTATCTTCCACAATGCAGAAAGTTTGTAAAATAGTAGAGTTGTTTGGGGACTTCTTTCTTATATTTGTGAAATCTGGAAGCAAAATTACAGATACTCTAATCCCACAGTATTTTTACTTGCAGTTGAAACTTTGCTAGATAAACTGCTACTTGCTAAAATAAAACCAGACAGATAGGTAAACAAAGAGGACCAGAACTGACATCTATGCTTATAAGTGGCATGCTTTCTTTTGCTAATTAGTTTGTTCTTTTGTGATTACATTTTCCTTAGTTACCTTTATCTGTTTTGAATGATACCAAGCATTCCATTGACTTATTTTACTCATAAGCAATGATAATTTGCATGAGTGTAAAAAAGGGACAAGATAGCAGAGTCCATTTGAAAGGAGCTTCCCACGAATCATGTTGGAGACTCCTGATTCCTTGTCACTTGACTGGAAATTCAGGTGACAATTATCTGGTGATAATCACTAGGATTAATGTATCACATTTATTTTGATTTTATAATCTGTAATGGTCATACAAACACTAATATGGTTTCCTGAATTAACTGTTCTACTGGGAAGAAAATGTTTTGATCAGCTAACAAATATATATGTCCTCCATTTATCCATGGTAGTTTTTTTTTTTTCCTATTGTTTATTTTCCTGTAAATTTGATTATGTGAGAGTTAATCCTCAAGGACTTTTATCACCCTTGAGTACAATGACAAAATAAGCTTTCTGACCAAATGCAACAGAGTCTTGGAACACTCGGACCCAGCTGACGATTTTTATGGCTTAGCCCAAAACAGTGAGCTTTACAATATAACATGACAGGAAACAAGCCAAGAAGTGCATGTCTATATTTTAAGACATCTTTAATTACGGGTAAACACTCCAAAATTATTTTTCCCAAGTGACAGTGAAAGCAGCATGGCTTTGTTGCTTCACCTCTATTCTCATTGACCAACTTGCCCAGATAATTCCACTTCCCTTTCCCACGCTCTTCATTCAATCTGTTACAAGTCAGTCTTTTAGAAAGCTTGCTGTGCTTGGTGGCCAGAGACAAATTTGGTTCAATATTCAACTAAGTAATTCGAATGATAGCCAAAAGGCTGACATTATACTCATTAATGACTGAAAACAAAACAAAAAACCCATAAGAGATGAATCAGGTTTTGATAAGAGAAAAGGTAAAATGCTTCGGTGGGAATATAGTGAGAAGGTTGATCAACATGAAGAATTTCTAGGTTTCATCTGGACTATCTTTTTCAATGTGTGATTTGAGGGTGTATCTTCTATTCTTAGCAGAGTATTGTTTAAACTTTCACCACTAAAATAGCTTGTCAAATTCCTGTGTGTAGCAGACACCCAGTTATTCTCAAAAAGAATCTTACTCAGAAAACAAGCTTGGATGTACCTTCTTCTAATATAAAAATGAGGAGACTATTAATGCTGACACTAATCTCCAGAAATGATCTGAGGAGAAACAGAAAAACAGGACACCAATTTCTTCCTCTGGAGTAACAGACCTCAATAAAGAGAAAATTATCAACACATAGTTATAAAACATTCAAATTCCTCCTCATGCTCCGAATGCATAATTAGCACATCTGCATTTGGGAAGATGAAATTTAACTCATCATATGTTAAAAACATCTTCAGATATGGCGTAAAGTTTTCTGACTATTTTAACAAGCATACATTAGCCTCCTCCAACATGCCAGGCACTGTGGGCAGAAAGATGAAAAAGACAAGGAACTCTGCCCAGCAAACTCTAAGACAAGATGATAAGGTTGACCCTCAGTAAGACATCTAGAGGCCTCCACAGGGCAAAGGCCTTTCCTAAACTTCCTCTTAGATTTGAGCTCCCATAGCTTTTCTGAGCCTCAGGACCTTCATCTGTGAAAGCACAGAGATGAAGTCTGTGACCACTAAGATTCATGCCACATCCAAAACTCCAATGTTAGGATTCTAAAGAGTTTCCAACACAATTAGAGAGGAAGAGATGAGTAAAGAGTGAAAAGTAAGAGGGATAGAGATTGAGAGAAAATGAGCCAATAGAGAGAACAGATTTCATTGAATCAGAGTCTCATTTGGATAATATCAAGTTGAAGTTGTCTTAAGTTGGAACTTTAACAAAAAAAGGTATTAAGAAATACTTTGACATTTCAAAGGAACAATCTATTTGAGATAAATGGTAGTGGACTGCTGAGGGAATATTTCAAACCATGCTGCTATAGCCAGAAAACCATGCAGGAAAGGTATCAAGACAAAGACAGAGAGACCAATGGAGGCAGATACCGGTCAGAATCTTGCAAACATAAAGATAGGCACAGAGTGATTATGAAACTCAACATCATCTTGTTGATGATTTTGATTGTTGATAAATTTGAAATTGTTCATACCTTGCCTGCAATAGAAAGCCTAGAACATCTTGTTAGTTTGATAATGTAAAGTGGAGGTTTAAATGTTGAAGAGAAGGAACTGCCAGGATCTAAGGGAGAGCATCTTCCTTTAAATCCTCTTTGATGAACAGAAAATAAGAATGGAGAATATAGGAACCTTCTGTTTCTCGAGGGCACTAAGTATGATCAGCATGATTACTTCAACCTTCATTTTATCATCTCCAATTGTCTTTTACTTTACAAATCTTACATTCTAATTGGAAAGAAAGCCTATAGAGAAATAGAATGCAAACAACAACAAAGTTTTTAATATTAACTACAGGCAGCAAAGAATTTTTAAAAAGAAAAACATATATAACTGACAACTGGTGCTTAACTATCTTGTAAATTGCCATGAAAACAGTTCTTTAAGAATTTAAGGGGGGGCAATATTGTCACCATGATTTGGTTATGTATTCTCCTGGAACTGAACACTGAAACTTACAATGTATTAGGTATGATCCCACACTACAGCTTCTGTTTCTGTAAATTCTGTAAATCATAGTTACTTGTAATTTTTTTAAGTCTACCTTACGAAATATTAAAAACCGACACAACGTCAGTTGGCTGTGCAATGTAGTACAACTTGGAAAGTTGCTTTTCAGTAGCACCTTCCTGGATCCAAGAGAGTGAAGAAGCACCCCACACCCAGATTAGACCTGGACTATCTCAAAGGATATGAGAATGACCAAACACACCACTGCAATTCCTACCCTACCTGGGAAAAATTATATCATTATCCTAGCACATCAAGGAGTACTATTCATATCCTTTATGAAATGAATAAAATGGTTTGCATTAATTCCCAACACAAGCACACAAATATGTTCATTGCCCAGTAATGCTTACTGAGTGTACAACGATTATGTGAGTGTAGAAATTTGTTCTCATTACAAGTTCAACCAAAGTGTTGGTAGTGTTTTCATAAAGCATGCATTAAACAGTCTTAGCACACACCAAGTATATATTGAAAAAAAAAATCATGTGAAATATTTAGGATACATCCTTTTTTTCCTAGAAATGTTCTAATTATGTATTATGTTTGGATCATGTAGAAAAACTTTTTTACTTACTACCTACGTCTTACGGATGTATTTTCCTTAAATAGATGTCAATTATACTATATATTATATATAGTATATATTATATCTATATAATATATAGATAATATATATATTATATCT
>NC_045452.1:62816398-62840859 GCF_002776525.5 Piliocolobus tephrosceles
TATATATTATATCTATATAATATATAGATAATATATATATTATATCTATATAATATATAGATATATTATATATCAGGTATATCTGATAAGCCTTGACTGATGAAGATGGTTTTCTTTAAACATCCAATTTAAAAATTTACAACCTCAGAAGGAAAAAGTAAAAATAAACATAGCCAGGTCCCACCTCACATATATATGCATAGTTTTTAACAATACCTACAAGGCATATACCAGCAGCATAAGATTTTGTGTTTTTCTACACTACTGAGTGGGTTACAATGTGGGTTATCAGTTAAATTCCCACCTACATCATTTCCAAATGCCCTTTAATTTTTGTAAAATTAGTAAATAACTGCTTAAATAGCAGCTTCTCTTTACTTTTAGGATAAAAGCATGATAGTTTAAAATCATTGATAAATTTGGATTGAGACCGAACACATTGAGTGCCTTCCATAAACAAAAGTTTAGGATAAGCTTTGAATGGCAATTAATTTTTTTTTTTCTTTTTAGTAAAATGACTAAAGAATCACACAGATTGGTAAATCAGCTTCTGTGAATTAGGATCTGGAAAATTTTGACTCACAGTGGCAGGACCCAAGTGTATTATTTTTCTTTGCTTACATTCCTTTCCCAAATGACTGAGCAAGCTTATTACAGAACCAAATTACTCAGTGTCAAAATCATAAAGGGGGATTCAGAATAAAACTAAATGTGTTGGATGTCTCCCATGGGCCAAGTACACAGGATAAGCATGGAGCAATCATTTCCATATTCTGAGTCTCATAATTCTCAGAGCAATGCCATTTATTTTTCAGATAATGAAATTAAGGTTAAACTACAGGCTGTATGCATGTTTCCCAAGGTTATACACCGAGTATACAGGGGAGCCTGGACATTAATATATTGATCTAATATTAAAACTCCTGCTTATATTTTTATTCCATACTCCCTTTTGGTGTGGATTAATTATCAGAAGCCATAACCTCGACTAGAAAATTCTGAATGCTCAATTTGAATCTGGCATTGTTTTGAGAAGGGCAAGGGAGTTTGCTAAACATATCCTGCTTTTATTATATGTGCTTGCAAATAGAAGATTTTAATGTCTTTTAAAAAAAACTTTGCATATATGAGCTGTTACTTTTAGAGCCTCTCCCATACATGAATTCCTACTACCCTCATTATAACACTGGTAGCAAATACAGGTAGTGATATAGTCAAGGGAAAATACATCATCAAGGGTAAGGATCAAATTCATACAGTCTTAAATTCTGAAATTTACTCACAATAGTATACTTCTTGATAACATAGGCAACAATTAGAATGAATTGTTTATAAACTAAAAAAAAAAAAACAAAAAAAAAAACAAAAAAAAAAACAAAAAAACTACTATTTTCATTTTATCAGCCTTAAAATATATTTGCAGAAAGGTCAACCTAGAATCATAGTCTCATAAAAAATGAGAAAAGAATTTCTCATTTTTGCAAACTTCAAAAATGGCATGAGTTGGACTCAAGTATTTTTCTATGTGGCTCATTTTTAATTATCTTGAGCTGGTAGAAGAGTGATGTTAGCTCATAGGTCTTTGAAAATAAATCAACAGTAATTAACCCCAACTTAAATTCTAGTAACCCATCTCATACATCAACAGAAGTACTCTGTGTATGTGAAAATATAAACATGGCATGTTTGACATTTTGGAGCATCCTTAGAGAGACATTGATTTGTAATTCAGATCACACAGCATCTTTGATTTCTCCCACTTGCCCATGCCCTTTCCCCATTCCCTTCCCCCAAAATAAAACACAAAAGCTTTATCTGCAATGGATGGAAAGCAACCCAGGAATCTGCGCAGAGACTATCCATCACATTTCTGTCTTAATTGAATGACACCAGAATGAGATCGATAAAATGTAACAAGAGACAGCTTTGCATTTCCACACCCACTTATTCCCCCCTCCATTACTCCCAGCCACCACCGTGACCAGAAAGCCCAAGTGAAAAACAGGAACCCTGCTGCCAGACAAGCTGTTAGGATGTGAATAAACTTGTCACAGAAACAACAAAACTTAGAAACATTAGAAGGGAGCTAGGGAGACGAAAAGTTATTAAAGGAATATTGAACAGGCTTCTTAATAAAAGCAATTTCATAGATGTATTCTCACTCCTAAATAACTTCCTCAAATGCAATGTTTCGGTTAAATAATCTCACCAGCTTTCCCCATGTGCCCAAGATTACTTGAGACTGCATCAATGGCTGGCTCAAATACAGACGTGGTGACAACTCAGCTCAGACCTGCAAGTCCTACAGTAAATGTGGGGCAGCTGTGATACGTGTCTGTCCAAGGTTCCCAAGATCTCCAATGCATTATTGATAACCTCATCATTCCACTAAAAGCAAAAGCTGACATTGTTATAATCTCAACCTTCTCCTGAAGAGCTCTGGCTTTGCCCGAGTATTGATCACAGGAAGAAATAAACCAAAGGGCGAAACAGCACACGTAAAAATCCGGAAGGTTAAGGTTTGCCTACACTAGCTATGAGTGCATTAACCACAATCACATAGCCTGTTTTAGTGTGTTATACCTTTAATGGTTTACAATGCGGTCCTACTTCTAGGCTACATGTTGTAATCATTCATTTAATACCTCACATCTTGAGCTTGATACAAGTTATTCTGGAACAAAAGTCCATATTACAAAATAAAAATAAACCTTCAATGTAGTTGTCTAAAAGGCAGATTTTTTTTCTTCATTCTAGTAAATTTTTTCTATATCATTTTGAAATTTAATTACATATAGGTGACTGTTCTTTCTTCATCTATCTTCTTTCCATTGCATGTAACCCTTCATGGAAAAATATGTACCTATAAAGATACTCTATATAATTTTACTTTTTATTATTTTAAATAATAATGTAAGACTACAAAACATATTAGTGCCTACGTTCTTTTAAAATTTTACATATGATTTTAAATTATTTTTAAATGATACGTTGAATAATATGACAAAATATAAATGTCACATCACAGGTAGTTCAAAGTGAGAATTAGAAAATATGTCCAAAGTATGATTTAAAGCTTAAATATTTTATATTTTCTACGTTCATACTTGGAGATACAATCTTAAGTAGCCTATCTTTGCCTATCTTTGCTACTAAAAAAGAGGAAAACAGTTTCTGATGAAGCCTATGTTGGTAGAGACAACTAAGGTTGTTGATGAATGCTAACAGCTCTATCTCACACACACACGCACACACACACACACGACTATGAGAGACCATTATTTTTTTAGCTGGTAGATGACTAGGTAGTTTGCAAAATGATCGTTAGTGGCTGGTTGCTCCTGGATTCCAGAGCAAAAGAACTTACAATTCAAACATTATTTATGAGTGAAAACAACTAGTCATAAGGCACTAAGAGCAAAACGTACAGAGTTTGGTTTCACCTGCAGACAGTGGTCACCTGAAGCAGGAGCTGATGGCTGCCTGCCCAGGTAAGACACATGCTGTGCAGCGGTGAACCTGTTTCATCCACCTTTGACTTGCCAGGCCTTGTATGTGATGTCTTGTAAATTTGCCCCAGTTACAGATAGATATTGTTCACCATGAAATTAAGGCCCCAGAAAATGTGAATATAATAAGAGTAGTTATAAGTCTTTATAATGTATGCCTTTACACATATGCCTCTATTGTGAGACATACAAAATTCTTAGTACGTTCTAAAACAAGTAAAAACAAAAGCACCCCATGGTTTATCACATCATTTTGTTATGCTTTATGCTTTTTAATGCAGCCATTGCTCACTTTCCTAAGTGCTGCAGGAGCTTAACCCCTGGGAAAAGTCAAGTTTCATGGAATGTGAAACTTATTTGAGCAACAGAAACTAAAACTATCTTGGAATAAATATGTTCTACATCTGATCATTTTTTATTTCATTTATTGCTGTTTGCTTTAGTTGGTGGACAGTCTATTGAGCAGTAAGAAAAAGTCAGACTATTTCTGCTATGCACGAGTACATCACTTAAAAAAAACTCACGAAAATATTAAAAATGACAGCAGAGTTAGGTAGCATCAGAGTGGGTTCTGGTCCTCTAAACGTGTGTGCACCTCACAGTGGGGGAATTTGATTAACCCCAAGTGTGCCAAGTAAATCAGAGCCCAGGAGCTGGATGCAACGGCTCCGTAGTATGAGTTCACACAGAGAACATAGTTTCTGCTGAGGGATGGTTGTTGTTGTTGTTGATGTTACTGAATGTGGGTTATTTTTAATTTTTAAAATGACATTATGGCTAATTAGGGGTATTGGCACAGCGTGGACTGATGAAGAAACTGACTACAATTATAAAGACTTCTGGGACCAAAACAGTCAAACGTATGCCTGCTACTCATGATGGCCCCAGCAGTGTCTATATGGTTGTCAAATATGATTAAGTGAGAAGCAAACTGGATTTATTATTTTTTTCCTACAGGACTTAGATGCCCATGGATGTGGCTCAGAGTATTATCAGAGTCCTACTTCTTTTCTTGTATTTTCCTTGAACAGTCAGAATACTCAAGAAAGAGAAAAAAACTCCATATTATTATATTCTCCAGGGTCTATGATATGGCAGGATAAATCCGAGAAAAATCATCTTCTCTAAGTAATTTTCACAATACTTTATCCCTCTTAAAACTTGAAGTCAGTTTCAGACTTGTTTATTTTTCACATTCCATATGTTTGAAACTGACAAAAAGCAAGAAAACGTATTGGAAATACACCAATAAGATGAAAAACAAACAAATGAAATTTAACTTTGGGGAATTTATTTTTTAAAGCACACACAAAAAAGAAAAATAACCTTTGCTTAATCTCATGGGGTCACCTATTGAAATGCAGCATCTAAATATAGTTTATGTTTGAGTTTTGTTCCCTAAGAGTATTTTTCATTTGGGAGAAGTGCACTTATGATATGTTACAAAAGAGCCTGAATGGGTATTCAAATAACTGCTGTCATCAAAAGATTCTTTTTTTCAAGGAAATGACGATAGATTTTTATACTTATTTTTGTTTTGCTATGGGCGTTCTAGAATGATAGAAAGATTCTCATTTGTCTCCCCATCCCCTGGCCCCCTGGAAGCTATTGAAATGTTCTGGTTTTGTACAGTGTAGAACAATCCTGCAATAATAAAACATTTCAACTTTATACAAAAGGTGAAGCTTTCCATTTGAAGATTTTCTTTAACAGGAAAAAAAATTAGAGAAAATGGACTGACAGCTTTACAAAATTCAAACAATTCCCCTTGCCAAGACATGTATTTTGTGAGTTTTCTTTAATTTCGGATTTGGTGTGTATGTTTCCTCTAACAATGAATGCATTCAATTTCAGAGTTTAGTTTCTACTCTCCCTACTCAAACCAATCTTCACCTTTTAATAGGCAATTATTTTTCTGATTGCTTTGTAAAAACTTTTTTCAGGATGATTGTGAGACACTCAGCTTTAAGTTATACATTATGGATGCATTTCAAACAAAAAGAGTGGGCTATAAACTGTAAAATGGCACTTGATTGGTAAAAGCATCTTAGAATAAGAAAAAGAAGCAAGAAGACTACACTTCAAAGTACTAGAAAACTTTTGTAACTTACGAATTCATAAAAATCATAGGGGAATCAGTTGAGAAGAATTCTTTTAAGGAACAAAATGAGCAAAGCAGTATTCGCTGTGATTGTTTTAATGGGATAAGTAGTGTAATATTTTCTCCCATTGGCCTTAAATCTCACTTCACAAAATGGAATATTCTCCCACTGTTTTTTCTCTTTATAACCCATTACTTACATGGAACTACCTTTTTTTAATGTTGAAAAAAGGACATAAAACCAAGCTTTCATGATCTCAACTGTTTCATATATATTCATTTGAAATGCAGTGTTTTGAAAAACATTCTCATGTGGCAAAATGAAACAGGAAAAAACTGTTAGAAAACAAGAATAAATAATATGCTGCATATTATGGGAATTTAACCATCAGGTATGAAAAGAAAGGCAATCCCACTCAGCTCTGTGATACCTCACAAAAGTGTGTTTAGCAATGCTAATTTTAGCATTGCCTACACAAATAGAATAATAAAAATACATGTGGCTAAGCACTTGAGACTTGTAATTGCGATATTGCATAGACGATTCCACTATGATTCAATTCAAATCAGGAAAATTAGTTGATATTTCATGAAACTAACTAAACTTAAAATAAAAGCTTCCTTCAATCTCGACGTTTTAAAATTAATTTATGACAGACTGTTTGAAATACTTGTTTAATTATTAATAGAAATGTTTTATCTCATGGATCTCTTAAAAAGTTGCATTTGATATTTTTCTACCACTGACTAAACACAGAAGGTAAAATACACACATGGTTGGGCCAATATTGCAAATATCCTAATTAGTATCATGCTACAGAAAAACAATGAAGAGATTTTGTCACCAATTACTGACAATTAGCCTAAGTACAACAGTTAATTTCATGGAAATAAAACCACTATAAAATGAAAGGAACAAAACCTCTCATAATTAATGGCATTTGCCTGCATTCCTCTATTGGTTATTTAATTAATGAACCGTAAAAGTTTGAAGCAATTTGAACAGCTAAACGCATATGCAAAATTCAAAAGCCTGTGTATCTGGATTTTCTGAATTTTAAGTATCTGTGGAAAACATGTATTTGAGCAGCAGAATTATGTATACCGAGTTTTTATCCCCTGAACCTAAAGATGTCATACTTTCAGACAATGCTTTTGTCAAACAATAAAACCTATTATATTAAGTTACAGAGAAATGTCTTGTGAGAGCTTGTCATTATCCTGTTATAATGCTTCTAGAGATAGTGAACTGCCAATAATTATAAAAACATTATAATGTTAAAAGGTCCTGTCTTCTCTCACTCTTTTTTTTTTTATTATTATACTTTAAGTTCTAGGGTACATGTGCATACTGTGCAGGTTTGTTACTCTTCTCACTCAAAGTTTGCTCTGCACTTACTTCTCCCATGGCTTTTCTAATGTCACACTGTGGTCTGTGCTCATGAGCATGAGGACGTCCAGTGGTGATCCCAGGTCAGTTTTGTCCCATGCATTAACTCTCTGCCACAAGTTTCAGAGCTTGCAGTGTCAGGATGTATTACGAAGTCAAATCAAGATTTAAGATGTTGTTCTGGCCTCTCCCAAAGCTGGAAAGGACTCATTTTGCAGGCTACCTACCAATTGACAAAGTAAAAACAATTCAAGGCCAGTGACTTCTACAGCTAAACTTCAGAAAATGTACCCTTGCAAATATTTTTCCAGTTTCAAACAGTTCAGAAAACAACATTTTAAAACCTCACAAAACCTCTCTATAGACTATTGCTTAATGAACAGCCACATGGATTTTAAAACTTTAAGTACACAAATAAACATTTTAGAGGTTTTTGGCTGTGCAGAGATAAGATCCTCTCTGGGGAGACGACTAGAAACTGCTGGGCTCCTTTGTGCAGACTCCTGGAATGTGCTTGCTTTTCATTTCTTTCTTTGTGTCTGGCACACTGGCCTCACAGGCAGTGTCTTAAGCCATGCAGGGTCAGGGCAAACAGAGAACTGCATTCATGGACAGATCAAGTTTATGTGAGAATCTGCTCCTCCACTGCCCTCAATCTCCATATGAATTGTTAATAAAATCTCAGCCTGAAAGCTCATCACCCCAACACTGGGGAAGTCATGCAGAGAGTCCTCTCGTTCAGAAAAACAAGATTTCTTTATCTTTTTCATCCTTCGCCAGCATTCGTGGGAATTCTGCCATGTAACCTCCTCCTGAACTAACCCGCACCCCCTCCCCAACCAATACCCCATTCCTCTCCACAACTCTCTGGGTCACACCTGATCATCATCGGGGGAAGCTGGGAGCCAAAAGACAAAAAAAACATTCTTACACCCACAGCAAATCTACCGCAATATCAACTTTGCCTCTGCAGTATTTTGCTGCTGTAAAAACCTTCAGGCAAAGGGAAATATCAATGCTTATTTCTTTTCCAGTTTGTGTCAAACACTAGAAAGACTTTCCCATAGCTTTATGACAGCATATGTACTAGAGAGCCACAGATATAATAAAAGGTCACATATAAAGCGAAGAACAGAGTCCTACCCTAATTAACTTGAAATCTCCATGCAAATACTGGACAGGACCAAGACCCGATGTGTGTTGCAGGCAATCTTGCGTGTCTCTTCTAACCTTGCTACAGTCTAGCTGGGCCTCTTGTTTCCTCTGCTTTTGCTCCTTGAAAACTGTTTTAATATCGAACGCTTTTCAGAGGGATGGGCTGATGAACGAAAACATGAATTTCCTGCTTGCCCTTTAAGGTGGGTTAAAGGGGGTGCTAGCAATCAATTACAGAACAAAAGAACAACAACAACAAAACACTTAAGAACCTATAAGTGAATGTATAACATTCTTTGCAGTCTATTTTTTTTTCAACTAAGTGCTTCATCTGTATTTATTTACCTTTATCATAAATAATATACAAGATCTATTACATTAAAAAAAGGAATGTTTGCCCAGCAGTTCCTAAAGAAAAGCTGTTTTCTACTGAAAGTGCCTTTAAATGCACTTAACTTTCATTTCTACTTGATGAGTTAACAAGCAGTAAAAAAGTTTAAATTTTTTTCTGCATTTATGCTTCAGATTTTCAGACTGCCTTAACACACTCTGATCTATTTGCAGAACAAAAAGTTACATTTTCAAGTCTAATTAACATTCTGGCCCTATCAAATCTTTATTTTCTTATTTTATTTTGGTAAATAGGACAACATTAACTTTCAAACTCTGTACACAGATGATTCCAAGGTATTTTTCAGGAAACGTTTTTTTACTGCAGCTGCATATGTCAGAGAAAGTTGAATACTGTTTAAAAATAATATTTCTAAAGTACACATAAATAAATCTGATTTGACTAAATATTATGCAAACTTCTATAACCATATATCCAGAAATGTTGATATTTAAGAAGATAGAAATGTAGACTCTCAAACACATAATTTCTTTTTAAAAAGGTAAAATAAAAGAAACACAAAATCATTCCTTAACCATTCACATAAAAAAAGTCATATAAATTTATTATTTCACTCAATTTATCTAAAACAAAGCTGCTATTATAAATAAAACACGTATTTGCTCTATACCCACAGGTATCACTCTTTGTATGTGAATCATAGGAAAGAATTCTCTTCCACCAAATTTCAGTCACAGAAATTTGACAAATTTTCAAAAGAAAGAAAACGTAGTTTTATATTAAACTACCAGTGCCTCATAGCATTCTATTTAGGTATTAAGATTTAGAAATGTATTACATACACATTGGAACCATAATTGTAATATAAAGTTCAATGGTATTCTTTAGCATTGATATAAATTATTGTTATAATTAATATGCATCCTACTGTTTCTGAAAGCATAGAAAGTTCAATGGCTCTTCAAATATACCTAAAAAATTTACCTTTAAATATATAAAATCAGTAAATCAATGGATGCTGAAGACATGCTTGCAGTTATGCAAATGAGTGAAAATAGTTATTTTAGAAAATGGAAAATGATCTGAAATACATATTGCTCTTTTGTGGAATAATTAAACAATCAACAAATTTTATAGTAGTGAGTTTAATATTTAGTACGGCTATGTAAAAATCAATAGTTTTTATTCATAAGACTATATGTTAATGAGTTATAACACATAAAAATGTTAATGTGGTAGTTTGCTTTCATTAATCGCCAAAGGAATCCTAATATTTTAGGATAGAGTCTGTATTATCAAACCTCAATTTCTATTCTGACAAGTATTTTTGGAGAAGCAGAAATTATTGGTTTGATCATTCCCTTTAAGAATTTGCTCTTCAAAATATTAGTGCAGTTGTAGAGTAGGGTTCCCCATTCTTCTTCTAAGGAATGTGTTCCATTGATTTTCATGGGGTCTTGCAATCCATAACAAGGTGAAGGAGGAGGCAAAGTTGAATGCAGATGTTACTGGCGGGCTTGAGAAGTGGCAACCAATAGTACTCTCTTTTCTGCCTGAAACCCTGCCAGCCAAAGAGAGAGAATGTGACCTCAAGAATAGCTGGGAGGTGGTAAAGGGTGGAAGCATTTGAGAACTCGAATCTGGATGTGTGTATTTACATTGGGAATACAGATAGCAATGTGACTCCATGATAAGAGGTTTAGCAAAACTTTTAGAGAGCTTCTGATAAACCTAGAGACAAGTTGAGGCTTTCATATTGTTATAGACTGAATGTTTGTATTCTCTTAAAATGTACATGCTGAAGCCCTAACCTGCACTGTGACTGTGTGCAGGGATGGAGCCTCTAAAGAAGTAATGAAGGTTAAACGAGGTCATAATGATGGGACTCGATCCAACAGTATTAGTATCCTTACAAGAAGAGACAAGAGAGAATTTACTCTTTTGCTTTCTGTGCACACACATATGGAGGAAAAGCCATAGGAAGACAGCCATCTACAAGACAGAAAGAGAGCCCTTACCAGAAACCAAAGCCCTTGATCATGACTTCTAACCTCCACAACCATGTGAAAACAAATTTCTGTTGTTTAAGCCACCTAATCTATGGTATTTTGTTATAGCAGCCCAAACAAACTAATGTTATCACATGTTAAAATCAGCAATAACAACAATAGCAAGTTGAAATAAATCCAGAAGTGCATTCTAAGGATATTTTTGTTCTGCTTGGTATCTTCTCCCTTCCTGTAGAGCCAGGTGAAGTAGATAAGAACTGCAGTATTTGTCCCTGCTTCTGTTAGAAAAGGTTACCCCTACCGGCCACATGCTGGAGAGCTTCTAGATCTGTCTTTAATCAGAATTATCAAGTACATACCTAAACTAGAGAGTATAATGGTTAATTTCTCATGTAGTCATTTTCCTTCAAAATACCTATTTGAGAAGAAAATGTATAGCGTAATGATGAAGAGTATAGATTTTTGAGTAAGGGTCTAGATGCAGATTGAGCTTCAGGTACCTGCTTGCTCTTTGACCTTATGTGTCCCTTAGCCTGTCCAAGCTCCAGTTTCCTGAGCTCTAAAATAACATTACGGACATCAAAAGATTGTAATTTATACTTGATGCTAGTAAACTGGCAAATTCTTCATCATGATCATGACCCACGTCATCATCATTTTCATCACACTTCTCTAGGCTTCCTAAAATTCTTTCAGTTTAATAAAGGCAGCAGAAGTCTATATATTTGGATTTGCACAATCTTAATGTCCTTGGAGAATCACTTTCACAGAATTTTAAAAATATAATGTCTAAAAAATCAGTAAAGATCAGTATGAAGAATAGCAGTATCTTGACCTGATGCTAAGATGTTTCTAAGGACTCTGCTCATTATACAGTGCTTTAAAAGTGACTGGTGTACATCCTCCTCTCACATCACAAGAAGTGTGTGTGTTTTCACCCTTGATTTGCACTCTGGCTTCATGTGGCTTATGTTAAACTACTGTGTGGCTTTCTTGACTGGCATATTCGCAGTTTTATTCCCTTTGCTCAATCCTTTCTCTCTCCTTTGTACTTTATACTGCTCTTTCAGGAGGGTTCAGGTTTTGTCTCATATTTAGGAAGATGAATTTAGAAAGACTAAGGCAGTTAAAAGCATGGGATGTTGGAACTAGACTGTAGGGGGTCAAAAAAAGTATGGCCACTTAATAGCTGATTGGTTTAGGGCAAATTAATAATCCTTCCTACTGGTTTTCTTATCTGTAAAATAGGTGTGAAAAGGATCAGGGTGAGAATTAAGTCAGTTACTACACATGCCAGAGCATTATTGGAAAATGTTAACCATTCAATATATATTAACTGCCATTAATAGTGTTCAAATAGGCACCATGCAAACAAAAAGTCTAGCATAATCAATGAAACAGAAACATTTCATTGATCATAATAGATACTAAAAAAAGAAGAACATGAGGTTCACCCTCAAATATACTGAAATTTAACTGGTGAGGCAATTCAGCTTATTAAAGAACTTTTTAAAGAAAATTAGAGAAGAACTCTTTAGGCAGAAGACTACGTTAATGAGTTATTTTTAATGTTCTGAAGGTGGACCAACATGGTACTGGGAGACAATATGCTTCTCTGCTTATCAATGGATGTTTAAGGAAGCTTAAAGATGTTTTGAGGAAAATTAGAAAAATTATGAGTCATAAAGATGATATCAAAATGATTACAATCAAAATTAAATCAAAATATTTATATCAAAATAATCATAATATTTGTCAGTAATGTATTACATCTGCAGGTTCTATATGTAATATTGAGAAGCCATTTAACCACTCGGTGGAGACATAACAGAATACTCTATGTCTAACCTTATTTCTGTTTTTCCAATTACTATACATTCCTTTGAAGCTTGTAGTCAAGATATGCAAGTGCAGTCCATCCTTGCTATTGATTTAAATATTGTATTCTATTCTCACTTAAGTAGGAAAATGTTATATATAAAGTCTATAAAATGTCAAACAAAACATATACATCTTATTCCATTTTATAGTTATGCTTTTGCAGTGTATACTATTGAAGTGAGGTTTTTTGTTTGTTTTGTGAGACAGAGTCTTGCTCTGTTGCCCAAGCTGCAGTGCAGTGGCACAATCTCAGTTTGTTGCAACCTCCCCACCTCCTGGGTTCAAGTGATTCTCATGCCTCAGCCTCCCCAGTAGCTGGGATTACAGGCATGCACTACCATGCCTGGATAGTTTTTATATTTTCAGTAGAAATGGGGTTTCACCATGTGGACCAGGCTAGTCTTGAACAACTCCTGAGCTCAAGCAATCTATCCACCTTGGCCTCCCAGAGTGCTGGGATGACAGGCGTGAGCCACTGCACTCAGCCAAAGTGAGTTATTTCAAATGAAACTCTAGGAGTTAATTTGGTTATAAGATGACATAAATATTTATAAGGACAAAGAGGTATGCTTTTTTCAAACTGAAGCTTAAAAATATATCAAAATGACGGAAACTGTGCCCACTCAATGCAAGTACACCTCCCAAACTGTTTAACATTGCATAACTTGTATCCTTGCCATAGTTCTACAAGAAATTATTCTCTTTAAATTGTAACATTAATGTTGCTAATGGGATTCTATTCAACAATCACTCACTTTTCAGAAATAAACACACCTAATGAATTAGAGTATTCCATAAGCAACATCAAAAGTTACATGTTGTATAAAACCCAACAGCATTTGAGATCAATAAAATACAAAGAAAACTTAGAAACTACTTAGAAACCAAAATTTAGAAACTAATTTTCACAAGATTTTTTTTTCCTGGTTTTAAAAAAAAACTCTCCATTTATTTTAGAAATATTTTGAATATGGCAGTTCCCAACACATATTTTCCAAGGATGTTACCCTTTTTTTTTAATATGCATATTGTTGAGGTAGAATTCAGTCACAGAAAGTGCTCCTGATTCAGGTTTACTCAACTCTGGAGGTATCTGGTCCCTAGGGAGTGCCAGGGCTGTGGACCTTGAGCACTGTGGAGAATACATGAGAATCAGGTCACAACAGGCTCGTGTAGAGAGTCCAGGCAGTCCTTTTGATTGTGTTTGGCAAAACATACTCTCCCACATTTAATTCTTCCAACTACAACCAAAAGTAAGCTCTAAATATAGAGAGTGATGGAAAAAAATTATTATTTTGCCAAAATTAAAGCAGAATCTTTAGGTTTTAGCATAGGAGGAAAAAAAAGCATACTTTGTGTATAATCATGAAAAAAGTTCTATTATCTTCCTGAAATATAAAGTTTGCTAAAATACAGGTTATAGATATATCGTGTATAACAGTGTATGTTCTAATGCAACAGCATATCTAGCTGAAACACAACAATATAAATATAAGATAACTAGCTGAAGTAGAATTTAAGAAATAAAATAATATACCCATTTCATACAAAATGTAGTTTAAATGATGCTTAAATTAACAAAAATAACTTAATAAGTGGAAACATAATTAACTATCATCATTACCAAATAGTCACCTGTTGGCTGTTGTCCGAACACCTGTTGGTTATGTTATTCAATTACATTCATAAATATTTTATCTTATTATGAATATTTATATTCATAAATAACCATAATATTTTCTTCTTCTTCTTCTTTTTTTTTTTTTTTTTTTTGAGACAGAGTCTTGTTCTGTTGCCTAGGCTGGAGTGCAACGGCACGATCTTGGCTCACTGCAACCTCCACCTCTCAGGTTCAAGTGATTCTCCTGTCTCAGTAGGTGAGTAGCTGGGATGACAGACTTGCGCCACCACACTCAACTAATTGTTGTATTTTTAGTAGAGACAGGGTTTTGCCATGTTGGCCAGGCTGGTCTCAAACTCCTGACCTCAGGTGATCCGCTTGCCTCGGCCTCCCAAAGTGCTGAGATTACAGGCGTGAGCCACCCTGCCCAGCCCTTTATTCAATTATTTAACTGCTGTTTATTTCATGCATATTATATGTTAGATAGAGTACTTACCTCTAGGAATAAATAAAAAAGGCATAAGATCTTTGCCTTTGTGATGGAATTACTACTTTCTCTGTATTTAAAAGGTGTGAAAACTGAGACCTATAGTGGTTAAATGACAGTAAGTAAAAGGTAGAGATGGGATCCCAATCCATGGGGCCTGAGCTCAAAGCCTATATTTTTGTAAACTGACAAGACGAAGAGGTGAAGATTATCCTTCAGTTTCCCTTATTTTATATGAAGATCTTGGACATTTATTCAGTCCTGTGAATTCTCTCTGTGTGTGTATGTGTGTGTGTGTGTGTGTGTGTGTTGCCCTATTTTTTTTTGACTGAAAGAAAGTTTGTGAATTTAGCAAGGAAGAAAAATAAACATTTGAAATAAAAATCTTTTCACTCAATTTACCTAATAGTTCATATGAATGTTTCTTGTTACAGATAACTTTAAGGCAGTGTTCTAAAGAGACCATGACTCTTAATATCGAGATTTTTATAAAAGGAAGGGTAAAGACTCTTTCACAAGAAGGAAGCAACACTTATCCATCAAATATCTTTTTCTTTTCTCTCAGTACATGATGTTTTCATTCAAGGAAAGCTTTAATTTGATTACAATAATGTCAACCAATCTTGACAAGAATTTTTCCAAAATGCCCTTTAATGTGAAGTGTTTGTCAGCATTGTAGAACACAGCCAAATATTACCCTGTATTTAAGGAGATCAATAATAGGGTAATACTCTCTGATGGTAGATCATACTAGAGAAAACACTACGCCATAGCGTTACCTTTCCTACAAATATAAGTCATCGCCCATATTGTGAATTAGAAGTAGAATGGTGCTTTTCCCTAAAAATTTTAAACATAAAAATTTTACTAACATAATACATGACTCAAATACAGTTGAGATGTTGTTCCAATACAGTTTTAAGCTCAATGCTGTACTAGTCAGAAATGTGCTTCCTAAGAGATTTGCAGAATAGTATCTCAGAAGGTCATCATTGGGGAGAAAAATAGAGATAAAGACTTTACTCATCACAGAAAGAGCTGAACTCAACCCAAGGCTGCAAATACAATCTTCATAAGGCTATCCAGTGATCTATAAGTTTGATTAACGCTTATTCTCTTTTTTTTCCTGATGCTCCTTATTTACTCATACGGATGAAAATATTGCAGTTCCTTGACATTTCTTATTTTATCACATGCTTTCTAACAGTTGTTTGTAAAATATTTATTATTATACATGTAATGTGGCAGAGATATACTTTAATTCATTTTGTTGCTTATGTAATTTTTACCAAAATGCTTATTTTATTTTGTTGACTCTATGGAGATATGTTTAAATATAATGAATATTATCATCTGTTCTCTAGTAACCACTACTTGTACTATACTCATATTTGTTTTTATCGCTTTATCAATTATTTAGTATGTTTTGTTACTGTCTTCATAACAATATTTATCAATTCCAGCATTGTTTAAAGCTGTGATATTTTACACGTTATTTCAAGGTTGGCAGAATATTACCACATTTTCAGAACTTATAAATTCCTACTGAATTCAATTATACAATTTACTTTATTTCTATAAATTGTCACCCTACCAACACTGTTACATCATTGAACCACTTGAAAATCACATTCAATACATGATTTTTAAAAACCCATATGGCATTGATATAGATCAAATGCAGCAGCATTTCTCAGTCTAAACATGTACAATAATGTTTAACCATACCTTCTTAGTAGGCATACTCAGCTGTGAATATAACTGTTAATACTAGGTTCTCACAAACAATCAAAAGCCCAGTTGGAATATTCCTCTCTGCCACCATATTTTAAACTTGCACTACATCATTTATTGTTATAAGCTGTGCTGTTCAATATGTTAGCCACTAGTCACGTGTACATATTAAACATGTGAAATAGTAATTTCAGGAACATATTGCTTTATGTTTAAATAATTTAATTCAGGGGTTGCTATGGTTTGAATATATACTATCCAAAATTTCAAATTTAAATGTTGAAACTTAATGTTCAATGTGATGTATTAAGAGGTAGGGACTTTAAAAAGTGGTTAGGTCATGAGGGCTCCTCCCCTTGTAAATGGGATTCAGGGGATTAAGGCTTCATGGAGCATTTGGATTTCTTGCCCTTCAGCCTCCTGCCACGTGAAAACCCAGTGTTCCTCCCCTCTGGAGGATGCAGCAAGAGTACCATCTTGGAAATGAACAGCAGACCTCAGAGACAATTGAACCTGCTGGAGTGTTGCTCTTGGACTTCCAGCCTCCAGAATTTTGAGAGAGTAAATTTCTGTTCTTCATAAATTATTCACTTTGCAGTATTTTGTTATGGCCACACAAAATGGACTAACACAGGTGTCAAAACAAGAAACCACCCTTCTCTTTTGCTTTGTATCTGTTAGTAGCAGTGGTTTTACATATTCTTGGATGACAGACAACTTTGAAAGAGAAACAATCAAAACTCTAGGCCCTGCTCAGAAAAAAAAAAAAAAAAAAAATGTGTTTATGAACATGCATATAATGTTGCAGATAATGTTAGGGTTCACAGACCTTCTGCAGCCGAATAGTGGATCCAAGTCAAGAACTACTATAAAAGTTATTTTGCTATGCAGCAGCATTCTGTATGAAAGCCTTTTGGGACATCAGAACCATGGGCAGGGGGAACCTGGACAAGGAGAGCCAACATGGATTAAAATAATCAGAATTTAGATTCTAAGGTGGGAAATTGATCGTTCCATGTAGAATGTTCAAATGGGGTGTCACGAGGTTGGGTTGAATGCAGCAGCAACTGGAACCCAAGAACCAGCATGAGGGTTACAACAACATGGCAGGCACTATGAAATTCCAGAATCCAGTCCTGTAGGTTCAAATGATAAAAGCTTTTAGACCGGGCCTCTATCAGAGATGAAAGGTTAAAAGAAATTAAAAAAAAAACAAACAAACAAACAAAAACGGGTTCTATTTTCTCCTAGATAGAGCATAACAAGAATTGTAAAGCCCTGGTCAAACTGGCTAGTGTTTAATGTTGTGCTACAACATCTATGAGGAATCTCAGGGTGATTGGATTACTATTGCAGAGGTTAAAGAGAGAAATAGCTGAAAACATACCCTGCAGAGAAACAGTTGTGCACAGAGTCTAGAATCTGTCATATTATCCTAAAGAGCTGAATATGGTGATTGCAGTGTACTCCAAGAACCTAAGACATTATCCCAATTCTACAATTAACTTACCTAAGACCTTTGAAATATAATTGAAATATCTAGTAATCATAGTTTTCTTAAAAGTGTAGCTATACGGTAGAGTGCAAACCCCGGAGTTGGCTTGCCTGGGTTCAGAGTCCCGTTCAACCAACAACTAGCAATGTGACTTTAGACCTTACCTTCTGGAAGCTATTTACAAACCTATAACATAGAAATGATAATAGTACTCAACCCACAAAGAATTTGAAAGGTTAAATGAGAATATATTTAAAGTATTTAGAGCAATGGCTGACACAAAGTATGTGTTCATCCAATGTTAAATTTCATATATATATATGCATATAATGTTTTGCCCAGTAGATTCTTTTTGTTTGGTCAAGTCTTTGAAATGGCTAATCATGCATCAATTCTAAATTTTCAGGTGTTTTAATCTGATAACGAACACATTAGGGTCCTGTAGTGTTCAAGGATCTGGATTCTGTGGCACACGATTCTCATATGACAGAAGAGCTGTGCTGAAATATGATCATTTCACGTTGATGATGACAAATGTAGAAACACGTCATCTAGGTGATTTTACATCACAAACAGACTATTTGAGATCTAAAACTGCAAGATTTTAAAATAGGTCTGAATGACAAACACAAAGGAAACAAGCCAATCTCATTATTATAGCCATAGCTTATGCTTGGCAACAATTAGACAGTAGCCTGTCTTAGAGAGTAGCACGTTTTCACAAGAAATTTTCTTAAAATTTTGTAAGACTAAAACACAAGCATTATCATAAGAAAAAAAAAAATTCCTGAGGAGATCCCATGACTTTCATTGTGCAATAGAATATCAAAATTATTCTTTCTGTGGAAAAATGGAAGATATAATAATCCCTAGAGCCAATTTATTTTTCGGTAATGTTATGTTCTGCCATCATTATATTTTCCCTATCTTCATGTCCCAGCATGTATATTTTAGTGCATAAGATTGGATACCTGGGGCCGGGTGCGGTGGCTCACGCCTATAATCCCAGCACTTTGGGAGGCCGAGGCGGGGGCATCATGAGGTCAGGAGATCAAGACCATCCTGGCTAATACGGTGAAATCCTGTCTCTACTAAAAACACAAAAAATTAGCCAGGCGTGGTGGCGGGAGCTGTAGTCCCAGCTACTCGGGAGGCTGAGGCAGGAGAAAGGCGTGAACCCAGGAGGTGGAGCTTGCAGTGAGCCGAGATCGCACCACTGCACTCCAGCCTGGGACAGAGCAAGATTCTGTCTCAAAAAAAAAAAAAAAGAAAAGAAAAGAAAAAAGAAAAAAATTAGACACCTGGGTAACCATCTATATAATGCATTCTATGTCAAGCTCATTATTGATAAACACTAATTTAATTTCATCAAATAATCATAATTCCAATGATAATACACTTTCTGAAGTTTTTTCAGAATATTTGTTATATTCTTATCTCCCAGGAGGGATATATAACTTCAGGTAAGATGTTATGAACAGTTTTAAATGAGTAATATCAACAATATATGTATTAAATCCCATATATTGTAGCATTTCATGGAGAAATCGAAGCCCAAATTTAATCGGTCTTTTTAAAATCCTTTTTAAGAGGCTTTCATCCCAAATTGAAATCTTACTTTGCTATCTCCTTTTGTGCTATGGTCTGAACTGAAAAACTAATATTTGTATCTTGCCCAGTTTTTCTAATTCTATTTATTATGTTATTCAGCATTTATTTTCTGTAAATAATTACCCATTTGGAATGCCAATTATTAAGTTTTTCCTCTTTCATAGTGCCCATATTGGTGGTTTGTTTGTTTTACGTGTATTACTTCTTTGCCAACTAAATTAGGATCTCCTAATTGGAAAAGCAACTTTTAAACATAACGTCGAGCCACAACATCTGTAAAGGTACAAGATATGTTATAACGGCTCCATTAAATATTTCAGCCAAGATTGATGGCTATAATGTATAAAATGCTCTAATTTGCCAGAAGTAAAATTAACACTAAACACTAAGCTATTGCCTACCTTAGCTCTGCATTACTGGTAGCCAATTTATTCCACCTGTCATATGATGAGTTACAATTACTTAAGAGGCTGGCATTCCACAATGAAAATATGAAATATCCACCAATATTCAAGACAGAATAACAGGCACATAATCTTATGAATGTGCTAGAGTTCTCAAAAATTCTGAAAAAAAAAACCCAGTGATAAATGTAATGAGATATGTAATGATATACTATAAGGTTTTTACAGTTTAAAAATTCCTAAGTATAAGAAAATAAAACATAAAATACAATTATGCTAACAAATTAAATAATAGCACAGATCTGTCAAAAACTCTAATCTCGACGCACCATTTGGTCATTTCACACGTAGGTTTATTTCACGTTGTGCGTATGTATGTGCTCTGCTGGTGTGTGTGCCGCATGTTCATGGGCTGGTTGGGGAAGGTAGTGGAAGTAAAACCTTTTTTTTATTTGAAGATTGATATTTAAGAGTCTACAGAAAGCATGGTATGTGTTTTTCAGTGAAAATAACACTTTCCTTGGAAATACTACAGAACTATTTTACTGACAATACATTTTATTTGCATTTGGGAAATAAGAAAAATTGTATCATCTGCTTTGACTCATTGCTTTGGGTGTTCTACTCACCTATGGTGCAAAACTCAAATGATTCCTAAAGACCATTTACTCACCAAAAGTAAGAATCATGCCTTTTTGCACCTGCAACTGTATTTCCAACATGTAGGAGGGTTCTTAAATAGCATTCAATAAATATTTTATTTAGTCAAAAACAGAACACTGAATGTATGAAACACCTTATTTTAAATAATTTACACAAATATTCATTGTATGTCAAGTAATATGGATATGTGTATAAAGCATCAATGAAAATAAATATTTTTCGTATCACTCAGATTTCTGCAAATTTGCAACAGTGGAGAATGAGGGCTTCGGGACTTTCGTGCCTCATAGATTTGAGTTCCAATTCTTTTTCTGGAATTGAGAAAACATCAGCTCCTTAAATGTCTGGGTTTATCCTCATCTGACAAAAAGAGACTAAATCCTTTTCAAAGAGCTCGTGATAGGATTGGAGTGTATCATACAGGGTTTATGAAAGTCCATCAAATGATAGATACCGTTTTCCCATGTTATTATCTTTCATATCCGTGCTGATATTTTCAATAAAAGGTCTGGCATTTCAGATTTTCGACAACAATAACTGACAAAATTAGTACAAAATTTGTTTTTCAAACAGAATTTTTTAAAAACTGGGATAGATTTTAGAACATTATTTGGTCCAAACTCACGTATGTAAATAGGCAATGGGTAAACTAGCTATAAAAATAAATCCTTTTGAAGATATGCAGATAGACAGATACTATGCTGCTTTTTCCTTGTTCAAAAATGACTCCCTACATCTCAAATCCCCTAATTGGTTATATACTGTCAGAGAGCACAAGTAAGCAGTCATTGTACTCAAAACAACAGCAGTAATAATGTTAATAATTTGAAAAGAATAATGAGTTTATTATTTTTTGTCCTACTATTGGAAAATTCCAAATTGAATTTACCCTCTGCTAACTGGTAATGTTATGCTTCCCCTTTATATTATGAATTTGATGATGGAAATGGTTCAATCTCATCTCAGGTTTTCAATCACTTGATTTCCCTTAATAAGAATCAAATTAGTAAGGATAATGGCTTTTGCTAATTTCAGTGTTTTTTGGTAGTAACATTACCCCGTTATAATCCAAAAGTTCAGTTAGGATCCTACGAATTGCTTTTCGAGAGAACACTTGTGCATAATGCCAAAATCCACCCCAAAATAAATGCATATCTCATTTAAAAAATACATTTTTGGTTTGGATGTTTTTGAATGACAACTGTAACACAACCTTTTCATTTATTTCCTTTTATTTAGTCCACATAGTGACTATGACATAATGAGACCTTTTCTTTAAAATTACTATTATCTGCATAAGATTATCTAAATCCTTCCAGCTATTTTAGATCAATGAAATTACAACTTCAAATCTACATGAAAGTCATATCCCTTACTTTCCTTTCTCCTCTTATTATTATATATTTTTGAGAGTCTACTATATAGCAAAAGTGCTCCAACACACATAAAAAATCTCCCTGACACCAAAGAATTGGAACCTAATGGAGATACCTTAACTGAAGGCACCATTTCTAAGTGTTTTGTAGAACTATAAATTCCCTAAGAAACCTTAAAGCTTCAAAATCTGATTTATGTGAACAAAAAAAGAGAGACGACCATTAATTTCTGCTTATATTGTATTACTGCCATAATATGCAGACGGTTCAGGGAGCTTCACGCATTCATGTAAAAATGGTTGATAATAAGATAGAAAGAATCTGAGACAGTAGATGTCTTTATGGTGATGAGCCACATGCCTGGTCTGGTTGACCTATCTTCCTGCAGACATTATGGGAAAGAGAAGTAAATTTCTATCTTGCTTGATCCACTCTATGTGAGTGTCCTTGTTACCTCTGTTTCAGGCTATATGAGTGTGCTTCTAATTCTTGATGCTGAAAACTTTTCAGCCAATGAACTTTTCATCTCTACTTCCACCACCCAACTACTGGATTATAGTCTTTGTAGATCTAATGGCATTTTTCCCTTCTTCACCTGAAAAATTCCTACGTAAACTTCAAATATTACATCCTGTTAGAAATCTTCCCCAACTCAATCAGAGTTTTTCACACAATCCACTGAGCTCCCCAAGGACCAGTTACTTGAGAAACAACTGGTCCTTGGGGAGCTGCAAAACAAATGTAAGAGGTATAGTCTCAGAAAGGTTGAGAAGGATACTTTTTTTTTTTTTGAGATGGATCTCACCCTGTCACCCAGGCTGGAGTGCAGTGATGTGATTTTGGCTCACTGCAACCTCCACCTCTTGGTTCAAGCGGTTCTCCTGCCCCAGCCTCCTGAGTAGCTCGTATTACAAGTGTGTGCCACCACATCAGGCTAATTTTTGTATTTTTAGTAGAGACAGGGCTTCACCATGTTAGGCTGGTCTTGAAGAGAAGGATACATTTTTTGAATTACATAATTAAGAGAGACCTTGTGCTATAAGAGAAAGAAGACTGACAATAATTAAAAAGCCAGCATAATACTATAAGTTGTACTAGTTTGGAAAAAAGCACAACTCTCTCCCTTGTTCCTTCACTTAGCTTTGTTGTTATGACACATAATATAAACTGCAGTATTCCATGTAAGTTAAGCACAACCCAATTATTTACCTGAATAAAATAATTAAAGCCAAACAAAATGGAAAACATATTTGCCATCTAATCTCTCCATGTTGGATGTTTAGGTTTCATGAGGTTGTCTTATAGAAGAAAGAATCAGAATAGTAAGACAAAAACAGTTCTAAGTTAAGAAGAAATGCCATTCTGTGAAGTTTATGAATTAAGTTGGATAATGATTAGTTCCTCAAAAGAGGAAAGTTATATATAAACTAATAAGTCTTATATTATAGTTAGGCAAAACCGAAAGACAAACGAGCGAACAATAATAAGCAAAAGGCGACAATTTTGAAAAAGTACACAGATATGGCCATCTTCTTAGAAACATATTTTATCCAATATTTCATTGACTATTGAAAGTTATACAAGAGTATTTGCATCAATCAGAATATGCTAAAAAAGAAAAGTCATGTCTTTAAAATAAATGACTTTCTTGGAAGAATAGAAAATAGTCAAAATTAAAAGCAGTTACCATGAGACTTTTTTTTTCTGTGATAGAAAAAACATTAGGAAGGAAAGAAAATAATAAAGTCCAAAAACTGAGGACGAGATATCTAACTTCTTAACAGCTTAATTCAATTTGATCATGTTCACATTTAACAATTCATTGAACTCATCGGGTTTCAGCTTAGCGTCACGTATGTTGAAACTGCGGGAAGCCTTACAGGAAGCCCAAACATCTCCAAATTATGGAAGTGCATAGGCTGAAGAAGATGTGACTTCTTTATAAAACTCAATACTGCTTTTAAAAGATGTTACAAATGATGTAATCACTTACTTTCCATGTTCTCCTTATTAGGACCCGTGGGAGATTCCTGTTCCTAATATCAAGAAAATAAGCATTCATATTCTTTGTGACTGGTTGATTTGCGGTCTGGAAGATATTCTAAACTTGTGTAACTTCACCAGAATTTCCTTTTTTGCATTGGCTGCTAGAAATCTTGAAATAAAAATTATGATCTATTTATAGCAAGGGCATATAACATTATGTTATCTTTTTAGCCCCATTGCTGGCACTTTTGCTTTGTTTTCAAGACCATTTTTCTTTCTTTTTACACTTTTATCTTTAATTGCAGATCTTTCCCAATATCCTTTACCAAACAAGGGCAAGAGTGAATAAATGAATGAAAGAACACTCATTTTTAAATGGCACATCTGGGCCCAGAGGGCAAATATTCTGTCTCCAAAACAAGTGCTGTGTCTTCTCTACATTATTTAGCATCTCTACTTAAAATTGGATACATTTCACTTTGCATCACTGAGAGTTGTAAGAATGACTTATCCTTTATCAAAAAAGAAAAAAACATAGTTTTGAGGAAAATTATTTTCCAAATTCAGGTCCTTTTTAAAAATCAACAAGTGTCTACTATTGGTAATGAAGCATTCCACATATCTCTATGTCTGTCTGTCTATCTATCTATCTATCTATCTATCTATCTATCTATCTATCTATCTATC
>NC_045452.1:62840869-62843964 GCF_002776525.5 Piliocolobus tephrosceles
ATCTATCTATCTATCTATCTATCTATCTATCTATCTATCTATCTATCATTAAGATACTTTAAAGAAAACATTTAAAGGTACTAATACTATTTCAAATTTTATTTGGTAATTTTCACTCAACAAATCTTTCCAAAGACACACAATAAAAATAGAAAGAAAGAAAGAATAACTATTTCAGTCATTCTGAAACTTTTAGATAGCTAATCTCTGGCTATCTAAAAGTTTAGCACACCACAATAACAGCCCTCTAACAGAAAAGCAAGATAACATCATAGAGAAAAACAAATCAACTTCTATGGCAGAATAAAAGGAAAATGTAAGGATTTTTTTTTAAATAATTTGGGCTATGGACAGACCTGTCATAGACACCCACCTATTTTCGAAGCCGTTCTGAAGAATCCTTAATTGGTATAAGACCATAGCCAAGAACTGTGGTTAGTGTACTATACTCAAGTAATTAAACCATCCTCTAAAAGTTTTGAGGCCTCCTATTTAGAACTGAGCAAAAGAGAAGATTTTGTAATTTGATGAATGAATAACTAATGAGACTAGTTAACATTTTAGAGTGGTTTCTTTGTGTCAAGCCTTGCAGCAATTGCATTATCTCTAATCTTCTCAAACCTAAGAAGCAGTAGTATAATTATTCTTACTTTTACAGATGAATAAACTGAGGTTTAGGAAGGCTTGTTTAAGGTCATAAAGCCAGTAAGTATTGGAAGCTAGTCTGCCTCCAAACACTACACTCTTAAGCCCTATCCTATATTACCATCTGTGCGTATATATGGTAATATTCATAAGGTGTGGCTAACATTTGATATTACTGGTATTAAAGTTCATTGATATTCTTAAAGACCTTCTTCAGGCTGAGCATGGTGGCTCACGCTTGTAATCCCAGCACTTTGGGAGGCTGAGACAAGCAGATGATGTGAGGTCAGGAGTTTGAGACCAGCCTAACCAACATGGTGAAATCCTATTTCTACTATAAATACAAAATTAGCTGGGCGTGGTGGCACATGCCTGTAATCCCAGCTACTTGGGAGGCTGAGGCAGTAGAATAGCTTGAACCTGGGAGGTGGAGGTTGCAGTGAGCTGAGATCGCACCATTGCACTCCAATCTGGGCAACAAGAGTGAAACTCTGTCTCAAAAAACAAACAAACAAAAAAAAAAATTAAAAATCTTTGAAAGACTAGCTGTACAAATGCTATATACAAGGAAACATTGATTAAAATATAAACTATTTACGCTGGAGTCCACTATTCAGTCTTTAATTTTAAATTATGTAAATAAAAATATCCTACCAAATATAAGTTGTATGGGAAAAAGTAGTATCATTTAATTTTCTAAATAGGACGAAAATGAACAGAGGCTTCCAAGTCCACCTTTGCAAACCGTATCTAGTACATCTATATACCATATCTAGTATTACCCACACTTCACATAATTTTATATAAGCACTGCCAAGAGACTACAACATTTTTTAAAGGTGGTGGTAAAACTGCAAACTTTGGAAAGAAGAATTTTATTACCTATCCATAAAATTCAAGTTTACAAGAGAGTTGGAATATATTTATGCTATGGTAACTTGATCATGCATAAAAGGGGTGATACACTCAGTGACCCACATTACTTTAATTAAAAACCCGGTTGGGGTTACTTCAGCTTGGAGAAAAGCATAGAAATAGAAATCACAAGGGAAGATTTATATTCTTGATAGTACCACTAAAAGGAACTCTGCATAATATAAAGATTGTTTTATTTCTATGTCAGAAAGCAATCAATATAAACTAAATGTGAGATGTAAAATACTGTTATTAGAAGGAGGAAATTGTATTATTCATTCATAAAATTTCTTTCAGGGCTGACTCAGAAGTTCCTTTTCAATGATTTCCACAAACTTATAAAATTTTATCCCAAATCGATGAATGCATGCAGCAATAGAAATTATTTTTCTTAAAATAGAAGTGAGGAGTCCCCCAATGAGAACTATATTTTACAAATTATTACATGAAATATCACAGACTGAAGCCTGAGGTAAGGGAACGTTGACTAGGAGAATTGGATTGGGCGCACTCTTGCAAATAATCGAAATGTTACCTTCTAAAGCAAGAACCAAGTAAAATAAAGGAGGGAAAGAAAAGTGGAAATAGATTTAACTAGTGAAACAGAATTATGAAAATCAGAAAAATTACTCTATACCCAGATCCACTGATAGTCGAAACACCTTACACTAGGATAGTCAAAACACGTACACAAAATGTGCATTTTGCACATTACATTCATTAATTATTTGATTTTCATAACAACCTTCAGAACTGCAAAAGAGATAATCTCACCTGCATTTTACAATTCAGAAACAGGCTCCAAAGAACTCAGATGGCCCCCTCACCTCAATGCAAATTTACAAATGTACAGAGGAGACCTTCAAACCTACAATTGCTATTTCAAGTCAAGAATGCTTCCCAAATCATACACTGTGTCATCAACATAGTCTAATGTCAAAGAGAGGAGAACTGGTTTTGGAAAATGAGGTGTTAATCAACATTTTTCAGCCTGTGGTGTGTAATAATAAAGACTTATCTTCAAGAAACCTGTGGCGGGTTCAAGAGAGTAAAAATATCTGATAATAAAACAAAATGGAATATAGGTGAATATAAAATTTAATATTGTTCATAATTATAAGTTATATCATAATAGACGATTAAAACAATTTAAGCAATTATTTTTTATTTAAGCTCTTGTGGATTAAGATCAAACCAGTTTCTTGCTTGCCTATAATTAGAAAATAGACAATCCTGAATTGGAATTGATCCATTTCCTACACTTAAGTCAATTCCAATTTCAACAAACACTTCTGTCCCGTGTGGTAACATCCTATCACACGGCAGGAACTTTGCAAAGAACTGAGAACAAAAGGTAATACAAGAATTACCACTCTCATAAAGTACAGTCAATTGATTCTAAATTTTGTATATACCAGTTTAATAATAAATTTGTGGCATGTTAACAAACCACAGAAAAGAACATTCTATCCAAACATTAGAGATGGCTGTTTCCAAAAATATTTTTCACTTACTTCACCATTACTATTTCTAAC